>NC_067405.1:42028454-42331787 GCF_009764475.1 Pristis pectinata
CTTCTGGATCAGCAGGTCACTCTTATCAAACCAGTCTTTCCAAAAGTTTCTTCACAAAAGAGGAGACTTGATAGAGGTATACAAGATTATGAGAGGCATAGACAGAGAGGGCAGCCAGCATCTTTTCCCCAGGGTGGTAATGGCCAATACGAGAGGTCACCCGTTTAAGGTGCGTGGAGGAAAGTTTAGAGGAGATGTCAGAGGTAGTTTTTTTTGTGTTTTTTTTTATATACAGAGAGTGGTGGATTCCTGGAATGCACTGCCGGGGGTGGTGGTAGGGGCCGATACAATAGGGTTATTTAAGAGACTATTAGATAGGCACATGGACAAAAGAAAAATAGAGAGTTATTGGAGGTAAAGTAGAGAGGGGAATAGATTGAATGGGGATGAAGTTTATAGAGGTCAGCACAACATCGTGGGCTGAAGGGCCTGCACTGTGCTGTATTGTTCTATGTTCTAAATGCTAATCATGGAAGACACTGTGACTGCTGTTGGCTGGGGGGTGGTCAGGTTGTCTGAGAAGAGCTATCCTTGTGGGATGCTAGGAGAATTTCAACATTGATTTCCTTGTAGCTGAATTTCTGTCATTGCAACAGACAAGGGTACCTGTCGTGATGGAGCACAAGCCCTGGGGCTGGGCTGCACAGGTGGAGAAGGCAAATGCATGTACAGCTGTAGATTCACTTACTCCTTCACCCTTCCTACAATGCTTCTCCTTGTTCCATAGTCCACCCTTGCACCTTGCCATAGTGCCTGTCCACCAAGCCTAGGCCATTGTCATCAGCCAACCCACACCCCAGCCCAGCACACACCCCCACTCAGCCCACTGCGAAGGGAATGACGGGGTCTTTTTCTTCCCCTCAGGAATGAAGAGTGAGGGAGCAGGGGAGGGCTTCAAGATGGAGAGGAGATTCAAAGAGTGGAGAGCAGAGGGCTTGAGAAAGATAGAGGGAAGTGCCCATGAAGAAAAGGATAGAGAGGGAGCGCAAGAGTGCCAGAGAGAAACAAGGGGTGGTAACAGATGGAGGGAGGGGGTCTAAGGTAGGGTGGGAGGGTACTGGAGGAGAGTGTATTCAAGGATAGGGAGGTGCCAAGGTGAGGAAAGCAAGGAGGAGACAGTGGGAAAGGGATCTGTGCCTGAGTCCATCCATGTAAGTGCACATGTATATGGACTGGTTCCAAAATGCATGTCTACTCATCTGCATGTGTGTTAACATCCACACAGCAGAGTCCAGTCGCCCGTCTTCTCAGACTTCTGTCTAAGACTAGGTCACTGGATCAAGCCTTGCTCTTTCAAGTTTGTGTGGTGCCTGGTGTACAATGGCCACACTACATTAAAAGAAGTTACACAGAGGCAATTTCACTCCTCAGTATGAAGAAGTTTGGGACCTGGAAAGTCACAAACTTTCATGGGCAATCCCAACAGTGACAGATCAAGAAGCCACTCTGCCATCAAACTCAAAAGTTTTGACCTCAACATAGCTGCTCTGAGTAAGGCAGGCAGGAGAAGACCAACTCACAGAAGGCAGCAATAGGTGTACCCTGAGAGCAAACAAGAATCAGAATGCCACCTTCATGGGATGGTTTTACCATCAAGAATGAGTTGGTTTGGCATTTCAGCAATTATTCCTGTGGGATAAGTGAATCTCTCCTGGTTATCCAGTTCACCCTAATGCAGAACTGGCATGCTACCATCATCAGAACAGACCTGCAACTTTGGAAACTACAGATGGAACCAAGGACTTCTGACTTTGAAAAACACTGCCCCCCCCCCATTTCATAGGGAGGCAAACCGATCCTCCCAGTGGACTTCAATGCCAGGATCAGAAAAGACACAATACTCTGGCAAGGCGTACTTGGCTAAGAGGGAGTACATGAGCTAACAGTGACTCTCATAGAGACTTCTCCTGACAAAATGATCCATGCACCATCATGTCATAACCAACACCTTGTTTCACCAGACAAATGAACAAGAGACCTATTAACACAGGTCGTCCCATTTTAACAGTTAACCCATTAACTGACAACCATTAAGTGATATCGCTGTCCAAGCAAGAGGATGCATGGATTGGTCTGTTAACGGCATTGGTAAAAATATCAAAAATATCTCCTTAGTTTGTTGCATAAATGAATTCCAGGTCTTCCACACTAATAAACCTAATCCAGTTTTGATCTCTATCCTGAAGTGCTCTGGGTTAAGTAAATCATGAAACATGTTTACTACAGAAGTGAACAAAGTGCACAGTAGAGCTCCTCTCTGCAATAAACATGCTATCTGTCAATTGGGCACAGCTGCAGGGTCATCTAACTCTCCAGCTGAATATACAATCTGAAAACGATAAGTTTTACACAAGCATTAAAACCAATTATGCATAATTAAAGAGTAAATCAGCCTTGTGCTTTGGTTTCACATACAGTAAATCTTCTGAAAGCATACTGGGGGCTAGTTTAGTTAGCCACTGAAAACAAGAGCAGTAATCCTAATATACAATTATGCTACGCCTGCTGCTTTTAATACAGAAGATTTCATCCAGCTGCTGTTTTACATGATTCAAGTGACTGCTGTATGCAGCCTGTATTAACCATTTTGCTCACAGGGTAATCACCTCAGTGGGATCCCACTTTTGTCAGTGGCCAGCAGTATTTAAATACAGCCAGCAGCACTTGATGCCTGCCTGCACCACATAAAAAGGAACTGGCAGATGTTCTGGAACTCATTATCATCTGGGAAAATAGAAGAATGGCACAATATGGGAGACAACTGGCCCTATGGTTTACTGGCTTTTGCACTGGAGGCTTTTCTGGAGGGGGTACAAAGTAGGAGAGCTGACCTGAGCCAAGAGAAGGCCAAGAGACTCTCCAGACATATAGAGTGAAGGATGGGCAAGTATATGAGGACATAGTTGTGGCATTCAGTGTCCATGCCCCAAAGACCTGGATGCAGTGCTGCAGGACATTCAGTGACCTCAAGACTGGTCAAGGTCGGTGCACACACCTTCAAATATCATATCACCCAGCTGCAGCACTGACCTCAAATGTTGCTCAATCCCTGGAAACCAAATTACAATGTCTTCATCCTGTGGCAATCACGGAGTCACACAGCACAGAAACAGACCCTGAGGCCCACTGGATCCTAAGCTGCACGCTTGCCCTACCTGTGGTTCTCTGGCATGGCAGAATGAAATGTACTCATCTCTTTTTTAATAGAGAGCATCAGTGACATCAATGCAACGGTGAATGGCAAACTGCCAGACATTAAATGTGTCCGGCAGAAAGGCTTATGGTCACAGTGATAAGAACAAGAATCGGCAATGCAAGCCTTGCCCTTCTCTCTGACTGCTGTTGTGTTAGAACAGATGACCTTAAGTACAAATCACTGACATTCAACTAGGAGCATTGCTCCCTGTGGACCTTTGGTGGGTACAGTCTACTCTCCCCTCTATTCCAGCAGCTCATTCTGCTCTTCTGCGCTCTACTCATTATTCTAAGAATGCTTCCTGCTGCATTCATTTCAAGGAGCAATTGACCTTTAGAATCCTTTAAATCAAGGTTTAGAAACCTTTCTAGAAACCTTTAAATCAAGACAAAGTCCTTCAGCACTGAAAAACTACTACATGTAGAATTCTGCAATTGTAAAGAATGTCAGAGAACAAATCCTTGTAGAATCCGAGCAAAAACCAGTAGAAATCAAGAAGAAACTAACTTGCAATCATGAATGACCCCTTAAATAGTACCGATAAAGAGTGCCTCCTGCTATTGGAATTGTGCACAACAGTCAAGATTAAGGCAGGGTTTCAGATGGAATGTTGAACTTCAGTTTAGTAAGGCTGTGACTGATGTCATGGTCTGCCAACTCTATAAACTTCCAGTACCCATCAGCTCTGCAAGTTCTATTGTGCACACCAGTAAAGTAGCTGGCTCAATTAGCATCAAAAATGCCCTCTCACACTCAAGAGATCTCACATCTCGTACACATAGGAATGATCTCCAGCCCTCATTTCTCTTCCAAAATGAAGTACTCTACCCAGGCAATCCAATTTAAAATGAACAAGCTGATGTCCCATTCCTTTAAACAGGAATGTTTTCTGGGGTTAGACTATCTGTATAGCAGGAGTGAAAAGGAAAAGTAGACTTGGATAGCAACCATGTGTTTCTATTTCACTTGGTTAAGTGGGAAGGAGCATGTGACAGAATGCTCAACTTTTATTTTATATTAACAAAGTGTGAATTTCCTAAGATACAAAGTCCCTCCAATTAGACCCTGTCTGTTCTGTAACAGATCCATTGAAAACAATTGGTTTCACCACTTCAGATTAATTTAAACATCACAAGCTACTGTTGGATTGAGTTACAGTCTTTGGTCAATAATGTAGGTCACCTTGATCCGGCTCCTAGGTTGATTAAAAATTACTGTCCTGCGGTTTTTACTGGAGTCATTGCTGACATTAAACCTTGTGTTTTGCTGGACTTCTCCCAGTTCAGAAGATACATGTTTGAAGTTGAACAACATTTATATGGTAATATAGTTTTCTCTAGAAAAGAGGATCCATTTGAGCAAATGTGTTCTCCCCTCTCCAGCTTCCATTATCATTTAAATATCCTGGTAATCTTTACAACAGTCTGGGATTTAACAGGCATTCCCTGCCCCTAGATTCCATACTCCACTTCACTTCAGTAACAATGTGCAATAATTATGAATAACAACTCTTAGTAGCATTTTAAGGAAGTGTCCTTGGCTCCAATTTTAACTCTGGGTGGGCTTTGAGCCGAGGGGAATAAGGGAAATACAACTACTGCAGAAAACTTGAGACCCAGGCCACTTCACTTCAAGCTTCATTTTAATTTCCCTGCCAGGTTTCTCACCTAATTTGCTGATTTAATGAGAAACCCACTGATATTCAGCACACAATTTTCTGCAGACTTAGAGGTCTACATAGAGTAGAAAGGCATCTCTTAATTGAGTTTGCATTCCCCTTTGGCTGATTTTGTTGTTGGATTAATGGAGGAAGTAACTGTGAATAATGAATCACACTTAAGCCCAAAATGTTCCAGCTCACTGGAAGTGCTCTTGGAAAAAGTGAGATAGGGAAATATGTCCTGTTTCCAGTCAACAGCTCCATAAACACATTGGCACCAGGTCTTTAGAGTGATTGCTAAGATTGTCAGCTCCACAAGCATCACCCCCATGTCTTGGATTGACTGCAGGAACACCAATATCTTAATAAAAACAGCAAGAGTGAATAGAGCTCTTTCTTTTTCCAGATATGTCTACAGTTCTTTCTCTGCAGCCCAGTATTCTGAACAGTCCCCCACCCTCTCAATTAGATTCTTCACCACCAATCACAAAGTCACAAGATGCCAACTCTCAAACACTATCACCTTTTTCCTCTCACAGCAACCATTAGTTATCTTACAGCTTGATGGCCTATTCAGAATCCCATGTCTCTTTTGATATTCTTTTCTTGGATTTGGGTGCCCCTAACAAGCAAGGCGATGGTGAACCAGTGTCTTGCAATACAGTAGTCCTTCTGAAGAAGATACTTTGGCTGTGCTGTTCAGCAGGGAATTCCAGGAGTCAGACCCAGTATTCTGAACAATCTCCCCACCCTCTCAATTAGATTCTTCACCATACATTTCCAGATCAGGAGGGGAACCTACAGGTTCTGACCTTGTCCTTGGTGGTACGGGTCAGGAACTTAGGAGGTCCTCTCCTAGGTGACTAACTGCAGTGCAATTTGAAGATGGTACACAGTGTAGCTACTTAGTGCCAATGGTGGAGGGAATGAATGTTCAGGATGATGGATAGGGTACCAATTGGTATTGGTATATTATTGTCACTTGTACCGAGGTACAGTGAAAAACTTGTCTTGCAAACCGATCGTACAGATCAATTCATTACATAGTGCAGTTACATTGAGTTAGTACAGAGTGCATTGAGGTAGTACAAGTAAAAACAATAACAGTAAAGTGTCACAGCTGCAGAGAAAGTGCAGTGCAATAAGGTGCAGTGTCACAACAAGATAGATCGTGAGGTCATAGTCCATCTCATCGTATAGGGGAACTGTTCAATAGTCTTATCACAGTGGGATAGAGGCTGTCCTTAAGCCTGGTGGTACGTGCCCTCAGGCACCTGTATCTTCCACCTGATGGAGGAGGAGAGGAGAGAGAATGACCTGGGTGGGTGGGGTCTTTGATTATGCTGACTGCTTCACCAAGACAGCGAGAGGTAAAGACCAAGGAGGGGAGGCTGGTTTCCGTGACGCGCTGAGCTATGTCCACAACTCTCTGCAGTTTCTTGGTCCCTACCAAGCCGTGATGCAACCAGATAGGATGCTTTCTATGGTGCATCGATAAAAGTTGGTGAGAGTCAAAGGGGACATACCAAATTTATTTAGCCTCCTGAGGAAGTAGAAGCGCTGGCGAGCTTTCTTGGCCATGGCATCTATGTGATTTGACCAGGACAGGCTGTTGGTGATGTTCACTCCCAGGAACTTGAAGCTCTCAACCTCAGCACCATTGATGTAGACAGATGCATGTATACGGCCCCCTTTTCTGAAGTCAATGACCAGCTCTTTTGTTTTGTTGACATTGAGGGAAAGGTTGTCATGACACCATTCCACTAAGCTCTCTATCTCCTTCCTGTACTCCGACTCATCGCTGTTTGAGATATGGCCTACAACGATGGTATCATCTGCAAACTTGCAGATGGAGTTAGAGCAGAATCTGGCCACACAGTCATGAGTATATGGGGAGTAGAGAAGAGGGCTGAGGATGCAGCCTTCTGGGGCACCAGTGTTGAGAATAATTGTGCTGGAGGTATTGCTGCCTATCCTCACTGATTGCGATCTGTTTGTTAGAAAGTCAAGGATCCAGTTACAGAGGGAGGTGTTGAGTCCTAGGTCTCGGAGTTTGGTGATGTTTGCTTGGGATTATAGGCTTATAGGCAAATAGGCTGATTGTTTTCAAGTGTCTTCAATGTTATTGGAGTGGCATTCATCCAGGCAAGTGCAGAGCATTCCACCACACTCCTACTTGAGCCTTGCAAATCATGGAAAAGGTTTGGGAGGCTTGCTGGTGAGTCACTCACTACAGGATACTCAGACTCTGACCAACTATTGTAGCCACGTTATTTATGTGGCAGATCTATTTGATTTTCTGGTTAATGATGACCCCATGGGACGTTGCTGTTGGAGGAATCAAGGACGTTAATGCCATTAAACATCAAGAATAGCTTGTTAGATGCCTTCCTTCTTAAAGGTAGTCACTGCCAGTTACTTTTATCATGAGAATATTATTCACCACATTATCAACCTGCGACTGAATGCTGTCTAGGTCTTGCTGCATGAAGTCGTGGACTGTTTTATTTATTAATGAGTTGTAAATGGAATTGAACATCGTTCAATCATTGCCAAACATCCCCGCCTCTGACCTTCTGATGGAAGGAAGATCACTGGTGAAGAAGCTGAAGATGATTGGGCTGAGGACTCTGCCTTAGAGTCAAGGTCATAACAGCACAAAAGCAGACCTTTCAGCTCACTCTGTCCACACCAACCATCAAGTACCTACTTATACTAATCCCTTTAAACAGCACTTGGTTCGTACCTTCTATGCCTTAGTGATTCAAGTGTTGTGAGAGTCTCTGCCTCTGCCACCCTCAGAAAGTGGTTTCCAAACCCCAACTGTCGACCTGAAGAAACTAAAAATCTGTGGAACAGATATCTGGAACAAGTCAAGGGCAGTGGACAAGCAGACAAAACAAATGTCTTAGTTCTTGCCAGGTGGTGGAGGAAGTGGAGGCTGTCGCTTCCCGAGTTAACTCTTTCTGGATTAAAGTACTTGGATGCAGACATAACAAAGGCCTGACTGATAATCTGCTAATCAAAGATAAATTCCAAATAGGGAGTTATTTGTGGGATGCTCTTTGATAAGGCAGAAGAAAACAGGCCTATAAGAGGAGTAGAGTAGTCTGTGTCCATGAACTGGAGTGGCTCGAGCCCAGTGTCGGACTTAAACTGTTTTTGATTAGTGTGAAATGGCCTGATACAGCAAAAAAATATGAAGAACTGACGTCGGAGGTATGCGGTGAGAGGGTGCCACCTGCAGCCTTGGGTCAGAGCCAGAGGGGTGGACACAGGATGGCCTGATGAATCAGAGCCAACAGAATCAAAGTTGAACGGTGCAGAACTGATAAGAAAAAAAAGTATAATATTGGAGGGAGAGCAAGGACTCAGGAAACTAATGAACGAGGACTCCAGGGAGACCAACTATCACAAGGAAGACCACTGTGCCTGGGGCAAGGAGAAGAAGGTTTAGTCAGTTGGCCAACAGGAGATCCCCTATTTCGGTGAAAGTGAGTTTGGGTGAGTATTGGTCCAAAACGAGCAGTAGAACTCATGAATTAGGTGGATATTTGCATTTGATACAAGTTGATAGATTAAAGTTGTGAGTAGTTTGAATTAATTAGACTTTGTGTGGTTATTCACCTAACCCAAGTTGGTTGACCAAGGTAAGGCTCAACACAGCCACATCTGGGTGAAAAAAATTATTCCTTATATCTCCTCTAAACCCCTTACTCCTCACCGTAAATTTACGTACCCTTGGCTACAACACCCCTGCTATGGGGAAAAGTTACTACTGTCCTATCCATGTTTACTATCTATGATCCTTCGAATCTTGTACACTTCTATCACATCCTCCCTCAGCCTGCTCCACTCCAAGAAACAAATCCAGCTCATCCAGTCTCTCCACATAAATGAGACTCCATCCCAGGCCATCCATTCGCCAATATTCTCTAGCTTGGTGAATCTCATCTGCACCCTGTCCAGAGAAACCATGTACCTTCCAAAATGTGGCAACCAAAACTGCACACGATATTCTAGAATTAGACATGATTAAATAAAGCTGTACTATAACTTTCTTGATATTCTTTTCCCAGCTAACGAACACTAGCATCTCGTAGGTCTTCTTTACCACCCTATCTACCTTTGCTGTCACCCTCCCGATTCTTTGGACTTCTCCCTCTGTTCCTCAATACTCCCTAGGTCCCTACTGTTCATTGTGTATGACCTACCCTATTTGACCACCCAAAATGCATTCATTTCACATTTATCAGGATTAAATTCCATCTTCCATTGTTCCTACATTAACATCTAAATCGTCATTGACTTCAGGAAGCAGAGTGGAGTACATGCCCCTGTGCATCAATGGTGCTGAGCTGGAGATGGTTGAGATCTTCAAGTTCCGATGTGTAACTCTTACCAATAGCTTGTCCTGATCCAACCACATAGACGTTTTGGCCAAGAAAGCACACCAGCACCTCTACTTCCTCAGAAGCCTAAGGAAATTCGGTATGGCCCAGTTGACCCTCACCAATTTTTGTAGATGCCCCTTAGAATGCATCCTATCCAGATGCATCACGCTTGGTATAACAATTTCTCTGCCCAAGACTCTAAGAAATTGCAGAGAATTGTGGACACAGCTCAGTCCATCATAAAACTAGCCTCCCCTCTATTGACTGTCTACACTTCCTGCTGCCTCGGAAAAGCAGCCAACATAATCAAAGACCCCTCCCAGCCCACTCATTCACTCTTCTCCCCTCTTCCATTGGGCAGAATATACAGAAGCTTGAAAGCACGCACCCCCAAGTCCAAGGACAGCTGTTATAAGACTTTTGAATGGATATCTTGTGCAATAAAGATGAACACTTGATCTCTCAATCTACCTTGTCATGGCCCTTGCACCTTATTTGTCTCCCTGCACTGCACTCTCTCTGTAACGGTAACTGCAACATTATATTCTGCAACCTGTTATTGCCTTTCCCTTTGTACTACCTCAATGTACTTATATTTAAGAATGATCTGTATGGATGGCTTGTAAAACATAGTTTTTCACTGTATCTCGGTACATGTGACAATAATAAACCAATTACCAATCATGTAATGAGCAGTAAGGGTCCCAGTAACAATCCCTGTGGTACACCACTGGTCAAAGGCTTCCACTCACAAAAGCAAGCCTCCACCATTACCCTTCATATCCTATTACCAAGCTAATTTTTGATCCAATCTTCAGTTTCTTTTGCAATTTCCAATTTGCTTCTTCCCCAAGGAACTCCTTCAGTGATGTTCTGGGGCTGGGATGATTGATCTGCAAGAACCACAACTCTGTGTGAGGTATGGCTCCAGCCATTGGAGGGTTTATCCTTTGATGCCATTCTTAGTTAAATGCTGCCTTGATGTCACTTTCACCTCCCCTGTGGAATTCAGCTCTTTGGTCCACGTTTGGGACAAGGCTACAAAGTGGTCTGGAGCCAAGTGGTCGTGACAAAACCTTGTCCCTCCTTCACTAATCTGCAGGAAAAACTGGTGCATAACACAAGGAAAAGGAGCGAGACTAAGGGAGGACCTGCCAACCACATGAAGGGGTGGCACTTCTTGTGGAGTTGGCTGACAGGACATTCTGGTGCAAAAACTCATAAAACCTCTGTGGGAATGTATAAAACATGCATGTCATTTCACATGCCACAGACACAAAATCTAGTCCAATAAATATTCTAAATTTCAGCGAGTCACCTTGCTTCACTTCAAGGTAACTCCCTTTCTCCTTACCTCAATGCAGCCAGTTGGTGTCTAACTGGTCCCAGCTTCCAGAGTTCTCTTGGATTTACTAAGCTTTATTTATATCAGCTTTTAATCAACCAAATCTGCCCAGTCTAATCCACCAACCCAATCTGGCAATGACCCTTGCTGAGTTCAAATGTAAAAGCTTAACAAGTAAGTGTGATCAGTGAAATTTTATACTCTCTTTCTGTTTCTAGGAAATGGCTCAGAAGTGCTGTCTGAAAGCTAATCTGAAAGCCAGACTTGTTGACCATAAGGCTAACTTCTTGGGAGCTACATTTCATTCAATAATAAAAGCTTTTAATATGTTTTAAATGAAAGTACCTTGTAATAGCAGAGTCTGAAATTGTGAAACTAGAATAACCAAAATGAGTATTGCAAATAAAGAGGGAGGACATATGGACAACATTTAGATTGTACTGAGAGGGATCTATAAAATGTATTTGAGGTCTTTTTTTTGTAATAGAAGAGAAAAGGTAACATTGATTTGCTCAGGGATAATCAGAGTTAGAACCTTAAAGGTTTAATAGAAGCAGAAATCTTCTTGCAGATCTTTTCAAAGAAAAATTGTGACATTTTCCAGATAATATTACTTCGGTTCGGAAACATATGGGGGCTTGAGCAACACTTGAACTAGTGTTATTTCTCACGGAGTTAAGGACTATTATATTAATTACCTTAGAATATAACTGATTTCTGCCACTCGAAGCCTCCAGTGGAACTTGCCTCCACCACATTTGCAGGCAGTGCACTCCAGATTGAGTGAAAGTGTTTTACCCTTAATACTCTTCTCCTTTACCTTGTACTTATGACCTTGAATCTCCAGCAAAGGGAACAGCCTCCCACTATCTGGTCTGTCCAGACCTTTTATTGCTTTATATAATTCTATCAAATCTCCCCTCAACCTTCACTTTCACTAATAAAACAGTCCCAGTTTCCTTAATCAATCCTTGCAACTATAGTCCCTCATCCTAAGAACCATTCTCATAATATTTTTCTGAACTCTCTCTAATGTCTTTACATACTTCCTAATAATGTGTGACCAGAAATGAACACAATACTCCAGTTGATGCCAGATCAGTGTTTTATAAAGGCTCAGCATGACTTCCCTGCTTTTGTACTCAATGCCACTATTGATCAATGCCAGAAGTGTGTGTGCCTCATTAGCTGCTTTCTCAACATCTCCTGTCACTTTCAATGATTTGTGCACACATAGCCTGAGGTGTCTCTGCTCCTACGCTCCTTTTAGAACAGCATCCTTTATTCTACATTGCCCCTTCTCATACTTCCTCCCGACATGCATCTCATTTCTCTATTTTAAGCTTCATTTGTCTTGCATTTGCCCATTGCAGCTGTTTGTATCTTACTGCAACCTGTCACTATCCTCTTTGCAGTTCACAAATCTGCCATGTTTTGTGTCATCTACAAATTTAGGAAGTGTGACCTGGAACCACAAATCATGAATAGAGATCAAAAATGGCAAAGGTCCCAACACCGAACCCCAGGAAATGCCCATTATTCACCTTCCTCCTGTCCAAAAAAACAACCATTCACTACAACTCACTTTTATCTGTTCTTGGCCAACTTTATATCCATGCTATGAACTTGGGTGATACACTTGTTTACGAGCTCCTCATCAAATGTCTTCTGGAAGTCCATCAACTGCATTAGCTTCATCAATTCTCATTTTAAAAATGTAATCAGATTGATTAAATGCAATTTGCCCTTCGTTATATTGCAAGCAACAATGATTCTGGCTATGGAAGGTTGTGGAATGTAAAGTTTTCTTTGATACAAGTTCATGATGATCTCATTAAAGATTTCAAAATCTTGAAGGAAATGAATAAAATCCATAAAATAAAATTGTTTACTTTCAGATGTTGAAACACCAGAAACCAAATTAAAACCTGGCACATCAGTAAATAAACTAAGACAGATAAAACTTGTGTATTATTCAATGAAAATATAATCATAATAAAATTCCAGCCATGTATGAATAGTGACTAAAGTAAAGTAACTTCAGGAATGCAAGTCCACAACACACCAGGATGGTCAAAGAGAACTAAGCCCCCCCTCTACTACAGTTGACAGAGTCCTTGATCACATCTCATCTATTACCCACACCTCTGCTCTCACACCATCTCCTGTAGAATGTGGGCCAAATCCAGACAAATGGGACTACCTCAGAAAGGCACTTTGGTCAGCATGGGTGTGTTGGGTCGAAGGGCCTGTTTCCATGCTGTTTAATTCTATGACTCCATATATATCCAATGAATACCCCGTCACCAACACATTCATTTGCCTGGTTGAACTTGTTTTTACAACTTCTCATTGAATTTCACCCATTTTCTCCAGATCAAAGATATAACTACAGGAACTCTCATAGGCCTAAGCTACACCTATCTTTAAATGGAAGTCTTTGTTTCAGTCCAGTCTAGGCCCTCAGCCTCTCCTCTATTCAGTACATTGATGACGGTTTTGTTGCTACTTCCTGCACTCATGCAGAACTCAAAAAGTTCATTATTTTGTTGCAAATTTCCTCCCTATTCTCACATGGTCCATCTCCTCCCTTTCTGGATCTTTCTGTCTCAATCTCAGAGGGTAGATAGGTGACCAGCCACCATTACAAGCCCAACGCTACCTCAACCATACCTCCTCTCACTCTGCCATGTGCAAGGATCCCACTCCGTTCTTCCAGTTCCTCCGCCTCCATTGTATTTGCTCCAATATTAAGTCTTTCCACATAGGTGTCTCTGGGATGCCTTCCTCCTTCAGTAACCCTGGCTTCCCCTCTGTCATAATTAACACAGCCCTTGATTGCATCTTGTCCGTTTCCTACACCTTTGCTCTCACACCCTCTTGCATGGACAGAGTAGTTACCCTGGCTCACATTTCCACCCCACTAGCCTCCACATTCAACACATCATCCTTCATTATTTTTGTCATCTTCAACAAGATTCCACCACTCTGCCACCCCCCTCCAACCTTTACACCATCCCAAAGGGACCATTTCCTTCACAACTCATTGATCTGCTCTTCCTTCTCCAACAACCATTCTCCTTCTAATGGCATGTTCCTGTGCAATTACCAGAGATACTAGACCTGATCTTCAAACTCTTCCCTTTCAACCATCCAGGTACCCAATAATCCTTATGGATGTAGCAGTGATTCTTCCAATTTAGTGCATTGCATTTAGTGTACAGACGCCTCCTGTACTGTCTCAATGAGGTCAATGTAATCTTGAGGAACATCACCTCATCTTCCACCTGGGTATATTCCAGTCTTTCATACTAAATGTTGAATCTAATAACTTCAAGTAATTCGCTTTTCTGTTGTTATCAGAACCAGCCAGCTTCACCACAAGTTCTGACAAAGGGTCTTCAACCTGAAAAGTTAACTTTGTTTCTCTTTCCAAAGATGTTGCCTGACCAGATGTTTGATTCCAGTATTTTCTGCTTTTATTTCATATTTACAGCATCCACAGTTTTTTTTGATTTTCGTTTGCCATAAGCAAATCCATCTGGATTATTAACAGCTTTCTCCTCTCTCCATGGAAGCTGCTGGGCATTCCCAACATTCTCCCTTCAGCTTCACTTCTCTGCCACAGATTCTCCCTTCAGCTTCACTTCTCTGCCACAGCTCTGGGCTAGATCTCACAATTTTTTTTAAATCTCCCTGTTTTTTCTTTTTTTCTTTTTTTCTTTCTCTCTCTCCCTCTCCCTCTCTCTCTCTCTCCCTCTCTCTAACTGCCCTCATGAATTTAACAAACAAATGGCTTCATAAACAATGCATCACCAACCCTGGTCTCATCCTATCAGACATATTTCCCTTTGTTCTATTCATCTCTCCCCCAATGTTGTTTTCTCGCCTTTTTCAGTTCTGATGAAGGGTCTCAAACGGAAGCATTAACTCTGCTTCTCCTTCCAGAGATACTGCCTGGCCTGCTCAGTGTTTCCCACATTTTCTCATTACTTCAGCAATGGTTAGATTGAATAGAAATGCCATACAACTCCTTAAAACATTATATTTGACATTCTATTTCATAAATAGCTATATTTATTCTTAAAGTAATGTTCAATATTATAGGAGACAAAAAAAGCCCGCTTTACCTTCAGCCAGGTTACTTGAGGTTGAGGCCGTCCTGTTATCTTACAGGAGAATTTGCCATTCTGTCCTTCTTTGACAATCAGTCGTGTTGGCTTTGTGACAAATTTTGGAGGGCTTTCACCCCAGATACTGGGTCTGTTTTCAATTGATGGTGCAGAATATCGACTGCTAATACAATAAATACTTTCACTATTTTAAACTTTTTAAACAAAATAAGAACTTTCAAGAAAAACTGGCATTGCCTAGACATGACCAAGTTCCAACTAACAAAACCTTAGAGAAGATGTAAATGTCTTTTGCATTAATATAGTTAATACTTAGTTTCAGAACTCTGTCTTGGATTAGCCAAAACAGATTGCGGTGCATTAGCTTGAATTCAGTTGTTGGCTGGATCCCAACAAATAATTCAACTTACAATGGAAACGTAGATAGCTGTAAATCTGCAATTTTGTTCCATGCGAAGTTGTAGTCCCATTACAACTTCGCTCATTGTTTTGCAATTGCTGCTCTACACCAAAGAGCTCTGCAGTTTTTAGCAAAATCTATAATTAAATATACCTCACAAAGTTATCTGAAACAGCTCAAGATGAAATATAAATATCGTAAAAATGGCTGAATTTCTGTTGGGATCGGCATTACCTTGAATTTCCCTGACAGTAGTGGAAGGAGGACTCCCAATAATGCTCCCACTTGAACCATTGCACCATGCTAACGATGCAGATTCAAAGGTCTGCCCAGTGGCTGACTTTGTAGAAACTAGTTTTGAAAATACATTAGTATTAATCAAGTAGCAAACACCACATGCTGTAAAGATGGACTTTATCAGCAGTAGCAATTTTAACAATTGGCTTCAGCTTTAACACAAAAAGTGAAATGTTACAAACTTTTGCCTTTATATTAAAACTTAGTTTGCCTTTATATTAAAAACAAAATAATTACTTCAATAATTAGAGATAAAACCATTTCCTGAATAGTTACAAGTGATGAATAGACAAATTACTGGTCAATTCTGCAAGAAGCAAAGAGTAGATGTAAATCTGAATACTTTGAAAAGAGAAACAAGCTGGAAGGACGAGTCAAGGAGGAAAGAAAGAATCAGTAAAGGCACAGCGACAGATACCAAGTACAATACTAAGAACTTAATTCTGCTTTAATTGCATTTGAGAGGAAATTGGCTTGAAATAGAATGTGATTACAAGGCAGCACACAGGGGATTATTTTCCCTGCAAGTATTCACAAGACCAGACACAAGCAGCTTCTCTTCCTCAAATGCAAGTTAATCTAGGAATATACAACACATGCAAGTTCTAGAAAAGTGAATTAGGTTGAAAAGCCGCACATCACCAGAATGGGAGATACTTACTTGAAAGCCTTAAAGGAACGTAAGTGCTGACAATCATTATGAAGGAGTTACTAAACATTGGAGACGTAATAACAGATGAAAACAAAACAAAGGGCTGTCCATATTCAGGAAATGTGACTTATTCATCACATTTCAAACCAATGGAAAATATGGTGATTGGTTATCAGATGCAAATTTGAACCTTATTTATAGGAGAGAAATTTAGTTGGGACCAGTTAATCTTAATTCAGTTTGATCAATATCCTTAAATTCCTGGAAGAGTTTTGAAAATACTAGTGCCACATTAGTACTAGTAAGTTAACAAATACCACATGCTGTAAGGATGGACTTTATAGGCAGTGGCAATTTTAACAATTGGCTTCATCTGTAACATGAAAAATGAAATATTAACTTGGTTTGCCTTTATATTAGAACAAACAATAATCAATAATTTGAGATTACTGAATAGTTATAATAATGCTGGCAGTCTTAACTGTACTTCCAAAATGCCCTTGGCAAAGCTTCACATAATTAACAGCTTCAAATTGTGAAGATTCAGGGTAAACCTTGGAAACAATTAACAAATCAGCTGAAAAGCATAAAACATTGGTTAACTGAGTTCTGTCAGATTGTAAAGAAATAATTATTGGGGTAGACTGAAGAAGTGTTGAAACCATTACCACTTTGGCTCTGCATATTTTGAGTGCCCACCCATCCCACTGCTGTCAAGTGGGAGAACCCAAGATCAATCCCCAAATTTCAACTTTCATCATTATTAATTGGCAATGTATTAATAAGTATGTACCTGGAGCTGTTGGAAGGCCATCCGTATTTCCTGCCAGCTTCCTCTGTAAACAAAAGTGTATAATTTATAAAGACATATTCATGAAATTAAGATTTTCAGAGCTCTTGATTGTGTGCTACTGGAAAAAAAAACAATTAAGGAAATAAAAAAGGAAAATTATTCAATTAAGTTTTGAAACATTAGATTTTCAACTACCAATTGCCCTCAGCTGCAAAATAAATTGGATGCTAGGAGCCCTGTTCCACTGGAACTCCATTCATTTTGTGTCACTTCTGAGTGTTAAGGTCAGTGAAGGTGGAAGCAGCAGCTCATTTAAGTATTAGTTAGGGCATGCCAGTCCTGCCCATCAATTCCTGGCTGCAGGAATTCAGATCTCAATCGTGCCTATGCAAAATTATCATTCGAGGTTGCCAGGAACTGATAAACTCCAGAAGCAAAATAGAAAGAACATGACGACATCACAGGAAGTTTATTATAAAGATTCCTTAATGATTTCTTTCTTTATTACTTTTTTCCCTGCTAGTACTTAAGCTATGATGGAAATTCATGCAAATGGCTGCGAGTTGTTTCTTGTTTCTACCTTCATGTCATAACTAGTACCAAAGAATTTTAATTAGAATAGGCCCATCTGAGGCAATTGGAAGAGAAAGGCTAAGAGTGGTGTCAGGCACAACAATCTACGTGAAGTTTTCTCTGCCCACGCACTGACACCCATCCATAAGTGCCAATAGATGAGTCATGCATACTAGGATCCCAGTTCCCATTTGAAGCTGGCAGAACTGGCCTATGGCAGTGCGATTGCAATACCCAAGTCTCAGTTGCAATGGGACAGGTCTTCTGTTCTCCTGAATTCACTGGCCGCCTGCCCCTGTGCCACTCTATTTGTTCCAGCATGGCCCAAACCATAGTCTACCCACTGGAAGCTTGATACACTCACAAAATGGCTTTGACAGCTGAAGTCCCCTACCTCTCTCCTGCTCAACAGCTTTCAAAACCATCTATGTTACTGACAGTCAGAGACATCGACAATTGGGAATGGTTAAAGAATTGTAAAGAGTTAAATATTCATTTTTCTTTGAACACTTAACATAATAGAAAACACATTCACACTCTAAACAAAACAAAACAAAACATGGTAACTAAACTAAATACTAGAATAAAATTACCTTTCTCCTGTCAGCCAATTTCTCCCATTCATTTGAACGGGGACTGGTCTGGGCAGAGCAGGTTTAAAGGTGGAAGCCCAATATGCAGGATTCGCAGCATGCGAGTTGGGAAGCCTGTAGAAGTTCAAACTACCTATTGGACTCCACAAGGCAACCTATTGGACTCCACAAGTGGGCAGCTAACAGCCCAGGTAGCAGATCCCATCACTGGCTTGGGCCTACACTTGGTGACTTTGCAAGAAATATGGATTGGTCATTGTGACAGCACTGCCATGGAGTTGTAAGATCCACACCATTATATTCTTCTCTCCATGAGCAAAGGATTAATAGAATCTCCGATAGCCTGCACTGCCTAAGTAGCACCTGCCTGGGCACCTGCTTGGCAATGAGTGTGGGAAGCAGTGGACACGGCCTGGATCAGCCATTAGCCAGGTTCAGAAACGTGCCTACAGATTCTGAAGCAATTACAAAAAGAGGAAAATCATTGGTCCAAAGCCTACTCCTGATATTGGTTCACAAAGTCCGAGGTGACACTTTTGTGGAGTGCCACATTGTCAAAACTGCTATCCTTCATTTGAGTCATTGTCCTAAAATCCCACTGCTTGTAAGAGGTGTTATGATACATCTTAGCAGGGAACATCATCTGAGACACAAAAAATTCAGCAGATGCTGGAATCTAGAGGCATACACAAAAAGTGCTGGAGGAACTTAGCAGGTCAGGCAGCATCTATGGAGGGAAATTAACAGTCAACGATTCGGGCCGAGACCCTTCATCAGGACTGGAAAGGAAGAGGGAGGAAGCCAGAATAAGAAGGTGGGGGGAGGGGGAGGAGCACATACAGGCAGGTGAGTTCAGGTGATAGGAGAGTCCAGGTGAGGGGAGGATGGTATGTGGGTGGGGGAGGGGTAGAAGACATAATAAGCTGAGAGGTGATAGGTAGAAGAGGCAAAGGGCTGAAGGAAGAGGAATCCGGTAGGGGAGGGCAGTGGACCATGGAATAAAAGGATAGCGGAGGGGAGGAGAGGAGATGGGCAGGTCATCAAGGGGGGGATGGGGGTTACCGGAAGTTAGAGAAATCGACGTTGAGGCCATCAGGTTGCAGAGGTTGCAGATTCCCAAAGCAGAATATGAGGTTCTGTTCTTGCAACCTGCGTCTGGCCTCAACGTGGAAGTAGAGGCCACCATGGATACACATGTCAGTATGGGAGTGGGATGTGAAATTGAAGTGGGTGGCCACCGTGAGGTCCTGGCTATTGTGGCGGATGGAGCAGAGTGAAGGTGCTTGACAAAGCGGTCACCCAATCTGCATCGGGTCTCACCGATGTACAGGAGGCTGCACCGGGAGCACTGGATGCAATAAACGGCACCCTCGGACTCACAAGAACATCTAAAGGTTTTTTTTAAATCAGTTATCAGATATCAGCAGTAAATTAAAACAAAGTTTTCAATTGCAAAAAGGACCAAATCCAAACGTTCCCAATTATGTTCACTTCCAAGCCAAACTTCTCTCATAGTTTTCTATTGACACTTTGTTTCAATAGTGTCAAGTCTGCAAACTATTTTTCCTATTGCACCTCAGATCTAAAGAAAGGCAATGAACATAGTCAATCAGTAGTTCGGAGCATGAAATGCCTTATGCCCTCAACTCACAAAAAATAAATGGAACATTTTACAATATGAATGCAAAAACTAGATTAAAAGAAAAATAAGACAATTAACTTCAATACAATGCAATACATGAAAACATTAACCCAACAGAAGATAATGCAAATGAAAAAGATAATAAACAATAAAACTCTAAAGAAAATAGAAAGAACATAAATGCCCCAAAAAATTGGAAAGCGGAAAAAAATGACTATACAGCAGAAAATTATAAAAGACAAAAAAATTACAAGGGATGAAGAGGAAGAATTAAATGCAAAATTGAAGGATTAAAGGAAGGTAGCCAAAGCAATCAGAGGATTGGAAATCAGTCAACAGGTTTTTTTGTTGCTAGTTACTCCAGCAAGTGGGTGCATGTGGTCAAGATCACGTTCAGCTGTAGCGTTATTTTACGCATGAGCAATGATTATTTGGAAAGAATGTGAAAAAGTAAAATCAGTGCTCACAGGAAATTGAAGAAAACTTCGTAAGTTTTCATTAAAATTAGAAACTAAGTCTTCAGAAAGCTCCCAACGTTAGTCCTTTCAGCCAAGCTTTCTGTTATCCCCCAACTTCCTTCGCATTTGTTCCTGTTTCATTGCCCAAAGCACCTTGCAAAGTTTTTGACATTAGTAAGTAAATGGAAACTGTTGTCCAAAAGAGTTTGATTTCAATGATAATAATCCACCAACAGAGAGCACTGCAGCAGCAGATTGGGAAACAAAAGACTGGAACCCTGATAAACCTCTGGATGGAGGAGGGGAACAGCACAAGCAAAACGTAAAGGCATGAGTAAAACTACACTCTTAAATCTTATAGTCTTAATTAAAAGATATACACTTCACACATATAATGAGAATTTGTACTTTTTTCTGCTACCATCTTCACAACTGACAAAATGACATTTTCCGATATATCATTTTTTGACATTTTTTAAAAATTGTTACTTTGGAATCAAGTTTGTAAATATCTCACATTCATTCACAGTAGTTTCATATCTCCTAAAGACAGAAATGAATGTGTGTGTGTGTGTGTGTGTGTGTGTGTGTGTGTGTGTGTGTGTATGTATATAGTCTATACATCTATATATCAATTTCACTTGAACAGTAAGCTTCTGTATGCAAGCTTAAGTGTAATAAACAGCTGGCACCATTTGTTCGTTACAACAGTCATTTCAGGTCATTGTAAAATGTTTGAACAACAGTTGGAGATAAATGATTTCAGTGCTGCAGATCACTGTTATGATGTTTCAGGATTACCAATTATCTCACATTATAATAGTACTTTATTCAGTCTGAAAGTGAAAAGGATTCATTTAGTTAAAATGTGAAATGAACAGCGCACTTACTGGCAATCCAGATTAAGCAGATGTCTCAGACTGTAGCAGTTCAGTAAGGTGGCCCACTATCTGCTCTCAAGTACAACTTGTGATGTCCACATCCCAAATAATGAATCAATAAAACCAAAAAGCCCAGCTGCCAACTGCATCTCTGGACCCACCACCTTACTAACTCTTTGCCCTTCCTTATGATATTCCTTAAAAAAACTGACCTGAATTTTGGTTGTCTGACTGAAGTAGCATGATCTCAAATTTTGTTCAATAACACTGCTGTGAAGCACCTTGGGATGTTTTCCTGCGTAAGGTTGCTAAAAAAGTATAAATTGTTGTCATTGAAGATGGTTTAAATAATTTCTTGAGGGATTTAACTGGTTGGTTTGTTTGTTGTTGCTGGATTCCTTCCAACCCACCCCCCCCCCCCACCCGTTGTTTTGTTTTAATGAATGCAAGTATTTTATGGAAAAGTAGTCATTTTTCTTTTTATTGGGGATTGGACAAGGCTTCCTTTCTTAGCACTGGACAGTGTACAACACAATTACATGGCTTTGTGGTTTGCAATGCACCAATCCAGAAATTTGACCCAGTGTGAAGTGTGGATGAGTTATTTTCCACATTGGTTACACAGGTAATGACAAAAGTCCTGGTGCAACTTGTTAAGAACACCACATGAAGCAATTAAGTCATGTTGATTCAAAGTGGGTCTATTGATAGTCACTCAAGGTTAATGGCAGGACTCTTAGCAGTGTGGAGGAACAGAGGGATTTTGGGGTCCACGTCCATAGATCCCTCAAGGATGCCACGCAGGTCAATAGGGTTGTCAAGAAGGTGTATGGAGTGTTGGCCTTCATTAGTCGGGGTATTGAGTTCAAGAACCACGAGGTGATGTTGCAGCTCTATAGAACTCTGGTCAGACCACACTTGGAGTATTGTGTTCAGTTCTGGTTGCCTCATTATAGAAGGGATGTGGAGGCTTTAGAGAGGGTGCAGAAGAGATTTACCAGGATGTTGCCTGGATTGGAGAGCATGTCTTATGAGGATAGGTTGAGTGAGCTAGGGCTTTTCCCTTTGGAGCGGAGGAGGATGAGAGGGGACTTGATAGAGTTGTACAAGATGATAAGAGGCATAGATTGAGTGGACAGTCAGAGACTTTTTCCCCAGTGCGACAATGGCTAACATGAGGGGACATAATTTTAAGGTGATTGGAGGAAGGTATAAAGGGGATGTCAGGGATAAAATTTTTTTAAACACAGAGAGCAGTGGGTGCGTGGAATGCACTGCCTGCAGAGGTTGTGGGGGCAGATACATTAGGGACAATTAAGACACCCTTAGATAGACACATGAATGATAGAAAAATAGGGGGCTATGTTAGATCTTAGAGCAAGATAAAATGTCGGCACAACATTGTGGGCCAAAGGGCCTGTACTGTGCTGTAGTGTTCTATGTCAATTAAAGAAGCCATCCTGAGTGGGTCTCCTTTAAGTTATTTACTTATGGGCTGTCTGTCATGCCACCCTCCCATCCCACCACCACAGTACTGACTTCCAAACCACCCTCCCAAGATGCACATCCCACTGACCACCCTTGCCCCTGACAGCTGATTGCTGCCTTCAGCACACAGTATAAATTGTTGTCACTGTCTGAAAAATTGCTTGAGGGATTTTAATTGGTTGTTGTTGCTTGATTCTTTTTTTCTCCCCTCAATCCCTGCTATTCACAGCCCCCGACATCCCAACGCCTTACCCTTCCAGCTATCACCAGTGACCCTTGACAGAAATCCCCTTCTTTAGCAAGGCCCCTTTCCCCTACCTTCAGGCCTCTCTCCATCTGGCCTCCCCCCAGGCCCATTTCTGTATCCTTTGTGTGCTCTGTGCCTCTGTATCGTGCATAGGTAAGTCCTTTCCCCATGCAAGGTCCATTCAGTAACGGATACCAATCCAGGACAACCTTCCTGCTCAAGACAATTATTGGGCTGCCACACGGTGATTATTCAATAGGCTCTGCAGCCTCCCAGGAAAGGCATGGGTTTTGCCTCGTGCGTTGTTTAATTTATGATACATCTGAGAAAACATCATTCACTTCACATTTAATGGTTTATTCATCTTCAACTGGAAATTTGATTTTGTTGCCTTTTATACATTGTCTAATGCCTTATTTAAAGACGTCTGATGAGACACGCAATACATGTACATGGTAGGTTCAACATTTATAATTAGGCATAAATATTATTGTTTAAAATACATCTAAAAGGACTAAATAAAATGGAAAGGGTCACAGAACAACAGGTGTGCTCTGCGGAATAATGCATGATAGCTCACAGGTTGCAAAGGGCTGATCTCTGCAGAATGTTTTATGTGTTATGAATAATAATCACTTCTCCAACATATTAATTAAACAAACTTACCATTCACAGTTAACTCCACAGAGACTTGTCGAACCCCAGCGACATTGGCAGTTTCACAGGTAAACTTCCCAGCATCTTCTTTCTGCACTTCCTTAATGACTAAGCTAAAAGTTCCACGTGAGCTTTGTTCAGTAATATACCGATCATCCTTTGGGACAAGTTGCCCATTCTTATACCATGTGATGAGAGGTTCTGGATGCCCCCTGACCTGAAAAGAACAAACACTGTTAACTGTGAT
This sequence comes from Pristis pectinata, assembly GCF_009764475.1. Lineage (NCBI taxonomy): Eukaryota > Metazoa > Chordata > Chondrichthyes > Rhinopristiformes > Pristidae > Pristis > Pristis pectinata. The sequence continues at coordinate 42,052,111 of NC_067405.1, forward strand.
CATTGGCGAATGGCAATGGGTCTTACAACAAGTGAAATACAAATGTAGAGACACATTTATTTTAAATGCGTCTCTATATTTGTATTTCACTTCCAGTAGTTTAAGCTATAGAACTTATTAAACGTATTTAAACTGTTTTTTAAATGTCTGTGGTTATAGGGAGCCTCAGGATCATCACCCAAGGACTCGTTGCTGCTTGTGGCCCACTCTGCTTCACAGGTGGGAGCCAGGCTTTGTGGACGGTTGCTTCCAGAGTCAGAAAGATAAGCATAGCCACAGAGAAAGCACAGAGAAAAGTATGTACAGGTGGTAAACCAGATCAAATTCACTGACTGGACTAATTCTCCACACAATAATATTGTGCAACTTTAATCATAATTTTGAAAAGAAAAACATAGTTGAATAAACTTGGTTCATTTATAATAGCGGATCTCTATGTGCAACAGACATTCATATAACTTCAAAATTACTCCTGGCCTTGACAATCATTCATAAAGGTCCATTATTGAATGATAAGATGAACAACATAATTCGTAGGTCTACCAAAATCTATAATTAAAGGGTTTTTTAATAATCATTATCATTGCAGGCAGTTAAATGGAGAAAATTCCAGGTCAGCTATCGTTTGGGAAGTAGTAGTAGGTATCAACAAAGTGTTGAAACTGCCCTATAATCAGTGTCAATTCTTCTATTGCCAACACTGGGAGGTCTTATTTCTAATTAATTCCAAATGATGTGCCATTGTATGCTGCACATTGTCACCTGAAAACCACATCACTTCATGCAAGGTCTGCGCAATCAGCAGAGAAGGAGGATTTTATCCCATCAGTCTCCACTACAGAAAAATGCAGATTACAGAGATAAACATGCCCTTAGTTTATATCTGTTAGCATTTTACAGACATTGTAATAAAAGTGTTATTCCCCATCATGAAACCAGGAGCAGGATTCTGAAGACTCGTTTCCTCCTGACCCTTCGCCCACTAGTCTCCCTGACTATCCTGCCTGCTGCACACACACACATTTGACAGAGGCTTGAAGGTTCTCATGATGTGGGCATGATTATTCAAAGCCACCCTAATGAGATAATGCAGTTGTGAGTAAACACAAAGTCGCTACAGATCCAATACGAAACTAATAGATTAGCCTCAAATCTGACAAATAAGATTTTGTTATTTCAGGGATATTGGTTAGTATAAAAAACTTTGGAAAAGTCAGAAGGAACAAAACCAATTGAAGGAATTCTCTGGATTTGCTAGGGAGGTGGAAAAACGTCTACAACTGTTGAAATACTACTCTACAAACACAATGGGTGATAATTAGTCGTAGGAGTAAATCCAACAGCATCTCCCATTCATCAGACTTGTTTAACTTCAATGATAATTCCCATCAGAAGTGCAAGTTGGAAATCTTGCCATGCTGGAAACTAAACATCATGGATCTGTGTGAGTGGAGCAAGCCGGCACTTGGAAAGTACTTCATTACCCGAACTGCGCATTGGAGCATTCTGAAAGGTGGTTTACATTTTTAAAATATTTATCAATTAAAATCTGAAGGAGACTGATTCTACATGTAATAATTGCTCACTGTCAGAGAATATTGTTTTCTCTCCAAGTTCTGCCAAAGGGTCCTGGATTGGAAACATTAATGGTTCCTCTTTCTACAGATGCCACCTGAACTGCTGAGTGTTTTGTACGTTTGCTGATTTAATTTAGGACATATTTGGAGTAGGTTTGGTGTAGTGGCGAGAGTAATCGTAAAATTATAGAATATTACAGCACCTAATAAGGCCATTCGGTCCATCTTTCTGTTCTTAAGTAAAGGCTGCTGTGGTATTCAAATGCCTTTTGAGTTTTCTATAAGCCATTGGGAAATCTTGTACCCGAAATCTGGATTCTGGATACTGCTTCAAATTTCACCACATTGCAATCTCTGGTCCCACCACTAGATGACCTACTTATATTCCCCATGTGAAAATATGCACTTGACGCTCAGTATATGTAAACAATCTGACTCCAGAATGATTGCCATTAACACATTACCATTTTTGCACAATTTTTCGACCAGTTCTTAATTATTTAGAACTGACATCATGCTCATAAATACCTCCTTATTGTCAGATACTCAAAATTACTTTAAAAAAACAGCAGAAAATGGGTTTTACTCAAAGGTCATTGGCACTTCTCCCAGACAGCCCAACATGAAACATTACAATAACGGAACTATTTTTACTATACTGCTCTGCACAGCATTAATACATATAATTTGATTTTTTTTAAGCACCGACAAAATGATGACTGATATTCCCAGAGTGGTTAATTGAAAACACTCACACTCTTGGATTCTTCAACAGATTCAGAAAAATAGATGCATTTCCAAGATGACCCTGTGTTTTTGTGTTAAATTCAATTATCATGCTGTACATCTCCTTACACTGATGTACCTTTTATCTTAGAATTCATCGAGCAGAAACACAAGCCAAACATACAGGGGATCTACTGAATGCACTGTTCAAGATGGGGGTGAAAGTTTCATGAATTCACATAGAAATGAGGGATGGATTTTCCTAGCCAGCCGTTATTCCAATTCATTTTGGAAAGAAAACTTCATGGAATAATCAGTTTGGTACCCTGGTGTTCCTGATAGGTGTAATTACCAATTACCAATATTGGGCACATTTGGGGATAGACAAAGGGTGGGCTTTAAGTGCTGTAGCAATATCAAAAAAAATTAAAAATGCAATCCCCTTTAAATAAACAGAAGGGTTTTTGAGTTTTGGAATAGGATTTTTTTATTCTGGCAGCTTATGATGAGCAAGGATAAGTCTTTAAATTATGCTGTGATTTGCACATTCTTAGTTTTTACACTTGCAAATTTGAGAAAATGCTCCCTCTGTCACTGGTGAGGTTTGGCACAGGACTGTTTTTACACTTGCTAAACATGTTCATTTATGAAGTTTGAAGCTTAATTCTCCAAACAGACAGGAGCCAAACGTGGCAACATCATCCATCAGATGTAACCAATGGAGTAAAGAAAGATCTGTGGCGACTCACCGTCTACTCGGGCGAACCGGCTCGGCAGTCGGGTCGCGCGGCGTCGGAGCGACGAGGCCCAAGATGGCGGCGGGCCTCGTCTTTCCGAGCAACGGGGAGAACCCGCGCCCGGGAAAGTCCTGATGACGTAGGACTTACGTCATTGCCGATCATTTTGGGCGGGAACATTATCCCTTAAAGGGCCCGTGCAAGGCGGGAAAATAAACCAGTTCTGTTTGGCAATCCTCCGAGTAGAGTCTTGTTTTATTCCGCGGTAGCAACCGCTATATTGGTGACCCCGACGGTCCAAACGGCTTTTGGACCCGCAAAATGGACGACAGCGCAGCAGCCAACGCAGTGGCCCTCAAGCTGCCCACCTTTTGGACACTTCGGCCCAGCGTCTGGTTTGACCAGGGCGAAGCGCAATTCCACCTTCGGCAGGTCACCTCCGACTCCACGAAGTACTACCATGTGGTTAGCTCTCTGGACCAGGAGACAGCTGCCCAGGTTGGAGACTTCATCCAGTCACCTCCGGAGGAAGATAAGTACCCGGCTTTCAAAGACCTTTTGATCCGGACCTTCGGCCTCTCCCGTCGTGAGCGCGCTGCCCGCCTGCTTCATCTGGATGGCCTGGGGGACAGATCCCCATCCGCCCTAATGAATGAGATGCTGGCATTGGCCGAGGGACACAAGCCATGCCTGATGTTCGAACAGGCCTTCCTCGAACAGCTCCCTGATGACATCCACTTGTTGTTAGCTGACGCCGACTTCAGCAACCCCCGTGAGTTGGCCGCCCGGGCAGATGTCCTGTGGAAGGACAAGCGCGAGAGCGGTTCGTCCGTCAGTCAAATCACCAGGCTGCGAGCCCAACGCCCGCTCGCCCGGCCCCAGCAACCGAGCAGCCACGCCCCAGGAATGCAGACAACAACACGGGTGACCAGCTGTGCTCCTACCATCAGAGGTGGGGTGCGGAGGCCCGTCAATGCCGCCCACCCTGCAAGTTTCAGGGAAACGCCAGGGCCAGCTGCCGCTGATGGCTACGGCGGCTGGCCGCCGACAGAGCCTCCTCTTCATTCAGGACAAGAAATCTGGACGGCGTTTCCTCGTTGATACTGGAGCGGAGGTCAGTATTTTGCCCCCGACAGGCCGCGACACTCGTGACAGGCCACCAGGTCCTCTACTCAATGCCGCCAACGGTACAACGATACGGTATTTTGGCACCCGTACGCTTCAATTACACTTTGGCGACAGCCGTTTTACCTGGACCTTTACCCTTGCCACCGTCGCCCGACCACTCCTAGGAGCCGATTTCCTTCGGGCCCACAACCTGTTAGTCGACCTGCGAAGGAAGCGGTTAGACCACTCTAGCACTCTCCGGACCTATCCCCTGGGAGAAATCAGCCCACCAGCCCCGCGCCTGGACTCCATTTCCCTTTCTGGCGACGATTTCGCCAAGTTCCTAGCCGAATTCCCATCGATTTTGGCACCTTCGTTTACAAATTCTAGGCCCACACACGGGGTACGACACCACATCATTACCACAGGGCCACCCCTTCATGCCCGAGCACGACGATTACCTCCAGACAAGCTCCGCCTGGCAAAGGAAGAGTTCCGTCACATGGAGGAACTGGGGATTGTTCGCAGGTCAGACAGCCCCTGGGCCTCCCCCCTGCACATGGTCCCCAAAGCCACCGGAGGGTGGAGGCCCTGCGGCGACTACCGCAGGCTGAATGACGCCACCACCCTGGACCGCTATCCCATCCCTCACATCCAGGACTTCACAGCGAACTTACACGGGGCCCGCATCTTTTCCAAAGTGGACCTCGTTAGGGGATACCACCAAATCCCGGTCCATCCGGATGACGTCCCCAAAACTGCCATTATCACCCCATTCGGCCTGTTCGAATTCCTTCGGATGCCGTTCGGCCTTAAGAACGCCGCGCAGACCTTCCAGCGGCTGATGGACGCGGTAGGCCGAGACCTGGACTTCGTGTTCATTTACTTGGACGACATACTGATCGCCAGCCGTAACCGCCAGGAACACCTTTCCCACCTCCGCCAGCTGTATTCCCGCCTCCGCGATTTCGGCCTCACGATCAACCCGTCCAAGTGCCAATTCGGACTTGGCTCTATCGATTTCCTCGGCCACAAAATCACCAGCGACGGGGCAACACCCCTACCCGCCAAGGTGGATGCTATCCGCCATTTTGCCCGCCCCGACACAGTCAAAGGCCTACAGGAATTCCTTGGGATGGTCAACTTTTACCATCGTTTCATCCCTGCGGCAGCCCGTATCACGCGCCCTCTGTTCTCGCTGCTGGCTGGTAAGGGCAAGGACATCACCTGGACTGACGAGGCTGCGGCTGCTTTCGTTAAGGCCAAAGACGCCCTGGCAGACGCCACGATGCTGGTACACCCCAGGACTGACGTCCCTACTGCCCTCACGGTAGACGCGTCCAACACCGCGGTGGGTGGGGTACTGGAACAGCTACTCGAAGGCCGCTGGCAACCCTTGGCATTTTTCAGCAAGCACCTTAGACCGCCCGAACTGAAGTACAGCGCTTTTGATCGGGAACTTCTAGCGCTATATCTGGCGGTCCGGCATTTCCGATACTTTCTAGAAGGCAGGCCTTTCACCGCTTTCACCAATCATAAGCCTCTGTCCTTTGCCTTCTCCAAAGTCTCCGATCCCTGGTCAGCTCGTCAGCAGAGACATTTATCCTACATTTCCGAGTTCACAACTGACATCCAACATGTCTCCGGAAAGGATAATGTCGTTGCTGATGCACTTTCCAGACCAACCATCCACAACCTATCCTTGGGTGTCGACTACACGGCCCTAGCTGATGCACAGCAAGCCGACGACGAACTGCCCAGCCACAGAACCGCAGTCTCGGGTCTGCAGCTCCGAGATTTCTTGGTTGGTCCAGGTCAGCGGACCCTACTTTGCGACCTTGCGACTGGTCAGCCCTACCCTATAGTCCCTGCAGCCTGGCGGAGACGCGTTTTTGACTCGGTACATGGGTTGGCGCACCCGTCCATCAGATCTACTGTCCGACTGGTCGCCAGCAAGTTTGTCTGGCATGGCCTGCGCAAACAGATCAGTGAGTGGGCCAGGACTTGTCCGCACTGCCAGACGTCAAAAATCCAGCGACACACCAAGGTCCCACCACAGCAGTTCGAGCCTACCCGTAGGAGGTTCGACCACATACACGTCGACCTCGTGGGCCCTCCGCCGGTTTCAAGAGGAGCCCGGTACCTCCTTACCATCGTGGACCGGTTCACGAGGTGGCCTGAAGCAACCCCCCTGGCTGACATCACAACTGATTCCTGCGCCCGGGCGCTGCTCACAACTTGGGTCTCACGTTTTGGCGTTCCGGCCCACATCACTTCAGACAGAGGCACCCAATTCACTTCCAGTCTCTGGGCTGCATTAGCGAACCTGCTAGGGACGCGGCTGCACACCACCACAGCCTACCATCCTCAATCAAACGGGTTAGTGGAACGTTTTCACCACCATCTGAAATCGGCCTTGATGGCCCGCCTGAAGGGTCCTAACTGGGTTGACGAGCTGCCTTGGGTCCTGCTCGGCATACGCACTGCCCCCAAAGAAGACCTCCGCACTTCGTCAGCTGAGCTTGTGTACGGGGCGCCCCTAGTTGTCCTCGGGGATTTCATACCTGCCCTTCGGGACCCAGGGGAACAACCCCCAGCAGTCCTACAAAGACTGCGCGAGAAGCTTGGCGCCTTGGCCCCGATTCCCACCTCACGGCATGGTCAAGCCCCATCCTGCCAGCCCAAGGAACTACGGGACTGTAAGTTTGTTTTCGTTCGCAGGGGCACACCTCGGGCGCCATTGCAACGACCATATGAGGGACCGTTCCGAGTCATACGGAATAACGGATCAACTTTTATTTTGGACATTGGAGGCAGGGAACAGGTTTTCACGGCGGACCGCCTCAAACCGGCCCATTTGGATCTGCAACAGCCTGTCGAGGTTGCCACGCCGCGACGCAGAGGCCGCCCCCCTAAGCGGCAGCTGGCACAGCCCACGGACCTTGGGGACTGTCTCGCTGGTTCCGGGGGGGGTTGTGTGGCGACTCACCGTCTAGTCGGGCGAACCGGCTCGGCAGTCGGGTCGCGCGGTGTCGGAGCGACGAGGCCCAAGATGGCGGCAGGCCTCGTCTTTCCGAGCGACGGGGAGAACCCGCGCGCGGGAAAGTCCTGATGACGTAGGACTTACGTCATTGCCAGTTGTTTTGGGTGGGAACATTCTCCCCTAAAGGGCCCGCGCAAGGCGGGAAAATAAACCAGTTCTGTTTGGCAATCCTCCGAGTAGAGTCTTGTTTTATTCCGCGGTAGCAACCGCTACAGATCTCACATTTACACAGCATCTTGTGTCCCCTCAGGATGTTCCAATGTTTGGAACAATTTTTGGATTTGGCAAAGTCCTGTTTACAGCAGTGAGAAAAATAATCAAGTAATCTGTGCCATTTGTTGAGGAATAATTTTTTTATTCCTGGAGCACCACAAGAATAACTTCAACAATTGCCATTAAGCATGTTACATGCACCTGAAAAGGACAGGAGAGGCTTGGCTTAATATCCTGTCTAAGTGACAGCACTTCTGACAGTGCAATATTCCTTCATTATTTCTACCAGTCAGCCTGCAGAGTGCCCTCAGATCCTGAAGTAGGACCTTCTTTTACACGTGTGTGGATCATGGGGTAAAATATCACAGAAATGCTGGAGAGTTGACATTACATATTAGGATAATTTTAACAGTGAAAAGCTGTTGAACTATTGGTAGAATAGTGTATAATGGTAGGTTCAGCAAAGATGTCACCATATCCAACACACTGACTCAGATGCATCTAGCTGCATAGTGCTTGCCTGTGATGACACAAAGTCAAAATAGAGTTTATTGTCATATGCACAAGTACATGTATGCACAGGCATAATGAAAAACTTACTTGCAGAAGCATCATAGACATATAGCATCAGAGAAGCGGCATTCACAAGAAAAACATCAACTAAACATAAATTATACGAAATCTTTGCCAGAAAGAACACCATTAAAACAAAAAAAGCAAAGTTCATTTCAGTGCAAAGTGATCAAAGTGGTCAAAGTGTTGTGAAACTGTAGTCATTAGGGTTGTGCCAGTTGGTTCAAGAACCAAATGGTTGAAGGGAAGTAACTGTTCACGAACCTGGTGGTGTGGGGCTTCAGGCTTCTATACCTCCTGCCCGATGGTAGCTGCGAAAAAATGGCATGGCACGGATGGTGGGATCTTTTTTTTGATAGATGTTGCCTTCTTGCAGCACCTCCTGTAGATACTACCGATGGTGGGGAGGGATATCCCCATGATGGAATCAGGCTGAGTCCACTACTCTCCTCAGCTACTTATGTTCCTGCACATTTGAATTGCCATACCAGACCATGATACTTTCAACAGTACACCTGTAGAAGTCTGTTCGAGGTGTTCAGTGACAAACAGACCCTCCTTAACCTCCTGAGAAAGTAAAGATGCTGGTGCACTTTCCTTATGATTGCATCTATGTGCTGGGCCCAGGATAGGTCTTCCAATATGTTAATACCCAGGAATTTAAAGCTGCTGACTCTCTCCACTGCCAATCCACGAATGTAGACTGGGGAGAATGTGCAAGTACTTGGCTCTGTGACAATGGCTGGCTTCTTGATCATGCAGTGTTTTCATTGCATTCAATTTGTCAATTCACTTGGACAGCAGCTTGGTAAAGATCAGTGATGTGCTGGGAGGCCGAAACTGAGATACCTGTCATCCTTTCTCAGCACCAGACAGATTTGCATCCACAGTTTGTATGGATGCAGTGAAGGATTCATTTTGATGATCCTTGAAGTTGGTCATGTGGTCCAACCAAGAAAATATCCTTGAAGAGCATCCCATCATCCTACTCAATGCCTGAAGTGGACTCCTTCACTGTCTCTTCCATCACGAAGAGAGTGTTTAAGGCCCATTATTTCATCACAGATTTTCTGCTCCATCTCAATAATTATTCTTTTTACCAAAGGCCCTGGGGTACAAGTTCAGCAGAGTTTAGAGAGGCGTGCTGTGTAAAGTGAATTCTCCACCATTGACCTAACATGCTCACTTGTGAACAGTGAGTCACAAAGTGAAGGCACAGCCAACTGGAGCTAATGAAATGCAAGAATTTCTACTGGAGGACGGTGAACAAAAGGTCAGTGACGATGCTTCCTCAGGAAAAATCATCTCTGGGGATTCATCTTCCTGATTGCTGTGGTACAAATGAGGCCCTTGCTGTAAAGATATGAATTTGAATTGGCTGGATTAAGAATGCTGTAACATGAGAATAATCACATTTCACTTACTGCTGAATCAACAGGGTTTGTGGGTAGCTAGTACTTACTTGTGTCACGAGGTGTCTCCATCTTTGATGTTCAGGATCCCTGAAACTGATCTCCAGCACATCCTTTTCTGCAGCTACCAATTGCAAAATCTATACATAACTACCTCTTGTCCTCCACCCGTGTTTTGCACTTCCTTCTACCGTATAATGGAGGGAAGGGTGGGGTAGGATGGTGGGCGAGGGCAGAACTACAGGGACTGTAATGATTTGTTGACCTTGCAGAAGGAGAGCATTTTGTAGGGGTGACATATCCTGGGCCAAGTCTGACCGGCCATACGATTTGAGAAACAATTCCTCAGCGTGAATGTTGGGGAATGTCAGGAAAAAAAAATGGGCTAAGTCACTGGGCTCCATGGTGGAATTCATTTGTGGAGCAAACTAACAGATCTGCCGATCCAAATCTGTCAGTAAGTTCAGAACCTCAGAGTCTGCCTGCAGAAGGACGGAAGTCCTGGGTTTGTTAGCTGTGAACAGATGAAGGCCAACATTTACATTTTCAAATACCAGCATTTTCCAGAAAAATCCAGGCCATTGTTATTGCTGTGTTTTGCCTTTTGGTGATGTGTTTACCCAGTGCACTAATAGTCCTTTATTTTCTCCACCCATTTCAAATGAAATGTGACTCTGTAGAAGAATAACAGCGGCAGTATTAGTTTAACAGTTAGGTTCATGATTTTCAGTCTGTGCTCCATGGTCTGCAATTTCTGCTTATTCACTTTAATGGGCAGATATGTTGTTTACAAAGGTAGAAGGCTCCAGTTACAGCACAGGTTGGAATGTCAGAAATTAGTTCTAGAAAAACAGTGCAAGAACCCACTCTAAATAACCACCAAAAAGGTACCAACTCACAGACTTTCCTTACATTTATGGACACGGGTGTTCATAGACCAACCATACATCAATATATTCTCCTGCATTTAATACCAATTTATAGTTAAAATGCAAGCATGTTTACAAATCCCAAGGACCAATTTCATAAAATATGAAATCCAGCTGAATCCAATTATTGTTCTTATAGGATTTCTATGGCCTTCAATTCAAACTTATGATCATATTTTTTAATACTTAAATTTATGAGCAGCTATTAAGCTACTTTGATAAAGGATAGTTTCCGGCAGAGCTTTCAGATCATCTGAGGTGGCACCTTGAGCTAAAACACCAGTCTAATCCATGTTTAATCAAAGATACCAGCTCTGACAATGTGCAGAAAGAGGAGCATCATGAAGTCTGATTGTTTGTGAGCTGTCATGAAGGATGCTGCATGTCTACACCCTGACATATAGGTGACCAGTTGTTTGGGAGCAATCATAGTATCAATGTGTGATCAAGCACAAGCTTAATAAGATAGTCACTGTGAACTTGTGAAGACGACCTCCGAAACAAATTAGAAGACTTTCTGGAAGACTTTGCCAACATTCAAACAAAATTTTTTCCTGAAATTCTCTAAGGAGATCATATCCAATGAATAGGTGCTGTAATGCTATCTATAGGATGAAGGGATTTGTTTAATTTGCATCATTAGCTTAATTAGTTCAGCACATCATGGGCTGAAAGACCTGTTCCTGTGCTGTACAGTTCTATAGGCATCAGTAAGGGCAATGGGGTGATGAGTCACATGTTTGAGGTCTCTTTGTCCAGATGAAGGATGGGAAAAAGACATGAAGTATGTAGCAGAGCAGCAACACCAACAGCAGGGAAGAGGAATAGAAAAGGTGACAGTTCATCTCTTCTGACCTTCCTTCCACTGGGCTTCAGTGACCCATCCAGGAACATATGCACCCTCTCCCTCAGTCTCTGAGCTATCCTGCAATGTGCTTGGAGTCCCAGCCAGGGCAGCCATACCTTCACTGGAATTAGGTTCAGGAAGGTTGCATGTACTGCTCAAGGAAAGTTGTAGTTAATCAGCATTTGGATGCTAAATGTGCATGTCCTTGGTTTAACACTCAGACACTCTTTGACAATGGCTTTCAGTAAGTGGGAACAAAGCTTGCATGCTAAATCAAGATTTACAGGAGCTTAGGACTCGTTTAGTGTGAGTCTGCACCTCTGGCCAATATGACCACCTAAAATCTTTGTTGAAGCAGCTCACTTCTAATGCAGAGCACACAGATTGGGGGTTCAATGGAACAGTGACTCAACCTGCATATGAACTTTATTCCTCAGCACAGGCCATCAGTCAACACCAGAGCATCAAAACAGTGTCACAAAGGAAGTAATGCAAAACAGAACCTCTGGACCTGCAGCCTGATACAATTCCTTCCCAGACCTCTCATGAAAGGAAGGTCAATTCCAGCTCATTACTCTTCCACATCTTTTGTGGAATTGCAACATTGGATATGAAAACTCTGATTAGATTTAGGAAAAGCACTGGAATAGATAAGCAGAAAAGGGAGTTTATCTGGAGGGGAATGGGGAAATTACAAGTTAATTTATGGCAACATTTGAGTTTGCTTTCTGAAAGGAGAATATCAACTTTCAGGGTGAAATTATTTTATGCTAACATTGAAATATGATTAAGATTTGCACAAGCATACACAAATGAATAATTTTTGTGTTATTTTCTGACTGAGGAGATGGATATATTGCAAAAGTGCAATCCATAAATGAATAATTGGTAAGGTGCATCCTGATGTTCCTGCAGCAGCCTCTATCATTCTAATTTTGTCTCCTGTTCTGTCTTCAAAGTGGCTGGGACCACCACCCCACCCATTTCCATTTCCAAGCCTGCATGGATGGCAATATCATGGAAGGAACAACAGACTACACATACTTGACACACATTATGGACTCTTCTTCAAAAGTCACTCCTGATGCATTAAAACTCTTATTTCTCCCCCATGTAGCTCCCTGGGTGGTTTTTCTCCATGATTAGTCTGGTAGAACTGTATGTTATGATGTAATTTTTCCCAACCATCGATCTTGAAGAACTCATACATGATTAAAAATCAAAAAGGGTGAACTGATTCCTCGGTGAGGACATGGTATTCTTTAGGTTTCTGATGGAAAAGCAGGTAGACTGGAGAAAGGCCCAAACAACTATGGCAAACAGAATAGTGCAAGAGCCATTGCTCTGAAATTAATTTGGAAGAATGAAAATGGCACAGTACAGTTCCATCAATAAGACGTGAAAAAACAAACAAATTAGAGGTCAGATTTCCCAATTCAATGTGGTGACAATGGTTTCCATCAAAACAAACCCTAACAGGACCAATCAAAAGATGCTCAAATTACAAACCACCTTAACTTATAAAGAAAACATCAGTTAATTTTACAAATGACCTGCCCACACAGTTGTATACTCTTTAAAACATTAATGGATTTTTTATGAATTAAAGCAATTAAAAGAAAAGTAACTTAATGAAAAACCTCTCAAGCATGAAGAGAGCACAGAACCTCTTCTCAAACAAACCGCATCTGTTAAACTGTTTTATAGAGTTTCAGGATTTACTGCTGTGTTTTACATGGTGATTACATAGCTCATCCTGCCAGACTACTGAATATCAGAGCCCTTACCTCACTATCCGTCATTCTAAAGATGACAAGTGTGTCCAATCAAAACTCGATCAATATTGCTAGTAATAGGTCCAATTATTAGAATTATTCAAACAAAGAACTGGTTTTGTCACCAATGGTCATTATTAAATTTTCTTGTCACTATGTGAATATTTCAGTTAGCAATTTAACAAAACTTCAAATCACTCCCTCCAGTTAATTATAGCAAAAAGGTAGACAAAAACCAAGCTGGCTTCCTTTTAAGGTTACTTGTTTCGGGCTCTGTAAAACCCACATTTTAATTAAGACAACCAAAAGTTTGACAGTCTCCAATATTACGTAAAATGATTCTGCAATAAAAATGGAAAACACTGGGAATAATCAGGAGACACAGGAGACTACAGATGCTGGAATCTGGGAAAAAAAAACAAAGGCAGAATCTGTGGAGGGAAATGGACAATTGACTTTTTGGGTCCAGATAAAAGGTCTCGATCCAAAATGTTGACTGTCCATTTCCCTCCACAGATGCTGCCTGACCCACCAAGTTCCTCCAGGAGATTGTTTTTTGTACGGGGAGTAGTCAGCTGCTCAAAGAGCTTCGATGGAAGGAGAAATAGAGTCAATGTTTCAAGAAAATCTGAACGCAAGCTCTGTTTCTCTGACCACAAGAAGCCTGGCTACATATCCAGCATTGCCTGTTTATATTTTAGATTTCCAACTTCTGAAACATATTGTTTTTTGAAACATCTGTCCTGAATTGGTCAGCCTCTTGATCGCCATACGTCAGAGCCTAACATTAATAATTGAAATAAAACAACTCTTTATTGGTTTATTTAAACCACAGTGAAGAGTACTCTGATTTAAGATTTATTAATATTATAACAACGATCACTGCTCTGCAATTTGTCCTTGGACTCAAGGCAAACAATGACATCCACTTTGTCAGTAGGATGAAAGAGAAAAGTGAACAAATAAGAAAAGTTGAACAAAAGGAATAGGAAATATTGTAGATGGAGACATCCAGAGAATTTTAGTAAGGCAAAAAATCAAATCACATTTACAGGAACAGCATTATTTTCCTCTGGTGCATATCTAGGGTAAATTCAATAACTCCCAATGAAAGAGGCAAGGATCAGGAGGCAGAATTATCCTAGAGATGTTAAATGGAATGTGAGTGGCATACCAACTTCAAGTGGCCAGCCGATTACAATGACTTGCTAGCACTAACTACGCTACTCATGGGCTAGTTGTTACACCAGTGGGTTACTATAATAGGTGGAAACACCATCTATACCAATTTTCATTGCTTAACGAGGAAGTGCATTGTGGCTGAATAGGTTCTACAGCTGATGAATGGCACAACTTGGGAGAGAATGGGATCCATCAGAAACTCTTTTGGAGGCCTTGAATAGAGAAGCAATGAGATATCCTGTGTTTGAAGGGTTGAGGAGTTGGGGGGGGCAGGGTAGGGGAAGGGGTAGAGAGAGAACAGGAACATGGCCTCTGCCAACTAAGCAAATTAAGTACATGTACTTATTTGTATAATATTTGTATTTAATACAACCCTCCAAAAGTAATAAAATTTTAATTGCTCTGCACACTCCAGAACATCAAACTTCTTTTTCTTATGGAGTGAGTTGTGCTGGCTATAAACAATGGTTCCAACTGGAACGGCCAGCATTCAGCTTTTGAAAAGGCAGGCAGTCCTGGACTATGCTGTGATAATCTGGGACTTGCTTCCTGATTCAGGTTTAATTATTTACTTCAGTTTTAATAATAATGTAAGTCCAGTGGTGGGCACAGTCTGGCTGGGATTCCCCAGCATTTCTTTGAAGAATTTCTATTTGGATTTTATACCAAGGCAGATCTAGTATAAGATCCAAGATCAAGGGAGAACTGCAGAGCACAGATTTTGGAAACAATGAGGAAGGCAAGTCACTTTTTAAAAAATATTTTACTTCACTTCAATGCTTATAATTATTTCTAGGCACTTTTATAATGTCTTTGGTTGTTTTTAAATAGTTGCTTCTGTAATTATTCATTTCATTTATAGTAATTTTTACATGTAGCTAAATGTTAGATTGATTTAAAATCAATGGTTACTCTGACAGAGGTATAGCTCTGCTCTCAGCTTGCTGGCAGGACGATCAAACTTTTGGGAGCAGGTCCCTCTGCTCACCGCCCATGGCCCAGTCACCGTCAGCCCACACCACCAAACCCAAGGACCCAGAGTGCCAAAGAGATAAGTGCACACGTGCTGAGCTCGAGGTGGCAGTTACAGCTGGGGCACCAGGTCAGCTCGGCAGGACCAACTGAGCTGCATTTGTGAGTTTGTTCTTCAAACCCTACTTACGGCTCTCATTCCTCACACTCCCAGAAATCCCTTATCCGAGTCTACCCATTCATAAAACTCTTCAGCAAATCTATGACAGAGGGCAAAGCCACAATCCCAGTCACCTGTCAAGGCTATCAAGGTTTTTCAATGCTTCTGAATGTCAATTTCTGCTCTCCTCCTCGTTAATATTTATATCGTGATTCTACCAACAAACTTCAATACAGACTCCTGCCACTGCTTTTATGCCTCTGCTCCTTCTGTCTTCCCTGATGAGCTAAGTTCAATTTAAGTCAGCAGTCTAAACTATATTTGATATTTGGAACACATTTTTTCCATTCCGTGCTAACGGAGGATTAGAGAGTAAAAGTGTGTACACAGACAGGAAATCAAACAAATGAGTAAAAATGTCCTCAGCTACACAAGGAGATATTAGGGCAGATGGCCAAAAGCTTGATTAGCAAGGTAGGTTTTAAGGAGAGGCTTAAGAAGAAAGGAAATGTAGAGATATGGTGGAGGGGTTTAAGAAAGGACCCCAGAGCTTAGGGTTTTGGTCATTAAAGACTGCCAAGAGTCTTTAAAATATAAAATATGGACACCAAGAAATGGTCAGGGTACAATTGATTTTTATATGTCAAACAAGTCAAGAACTTTGGGATTGGTGCAGGAAAATGGCACAAAGATTTTAAAAAAACAGCCATGATCTTATTGCATGGTGAAGCAGGCACAAGGGACAAAATGGCCTACTCCCACTTCAATTTCTGATGTTTTTATGTCAAATAACAAAGAAAATTTGCAAAAAATTCTCCAAGTGCAGGGGCACGGAAAGATTGTTGGATGCTGATAAATGTAAAAATGCTTTCAAAAACTCCAATTCTTGGACCTACAATCTGGAGAAGACTAGCCAGGGAAGGCCACCAATAATAGAGAATAGGGGATGAAAAGAGAATTGACTGAAGGAAAAGAAAGAAATTCCAATCAGACTGAGTATATGAAAACAGCAAATGAAAAGATACAATGGTGCAGGATCTTCGAAACAGCCATTGAACCTCAGGTGTAGAACACCCAGCACAACAGGACAGAATGCCCTCTGTGTAGGGAAGATAGCAAAAACTTGTTTCTGTTTGGGGCAAAATGCTGTCATCTCACATGCTCAAGAGACAAAATAAGACCACCACCAGATCATAAGGTTCAATGCATAGCAGTAGCAAAATTATCAAAATTCTAAACACATCATGAAATCACTGAATTGGTGTTGAATTTTAATCTGCCACTTTGAGTGGTACACAAATTTTCCTCTCCATTTATAAAATAGTCAGATTAGCAAGCTCATCAATAATGTCTCTAATTCATTGTTACAATATTCTTCCAACAAAATAATAACATTCCCATTGAATTAGTAAATCAAGCACAATTTGTATCACTGCTTTGAGAGAATTTTCAATACTATTTGCAATAACAAATTCCTGTGGAATTTTGCCTGAGGCAAAAATGAAATTTGATGGCATTAAAATTCAATCATCCCACAGTCTGTCACAGTACATTTAATCCCCTTTAATTGCTTGATTTAAACTATTATATCTCAGCTAAATCCACTGTAATTTTATACGGTAAAAAATTATATTGTTTGTCCCATATGTTGTGAAATATTCTGCTCTTCATTGAACTTTTTTTGTAATTCTGTTTAAGTTAGGAAAGATGTTCCTTGACATACATTTGCAATAACCTGCACTGATGGACAATAGTTTATTCAATAAATGTGCACCCAACAAAAGAATTATCTGAAGCTTTCTCGGAAACCATTTTGAATTTTCCAAACTCAGCATGTAAATTGCTCTCAGGTTAAGTGCACATAAGTCACATACAAAAAACTAATTGAACCGGTATGTCTTTCATTGTTACCTTCTGTAAATAACTGATGTAATTGGATAAGCCAAGTGCCTACATGCCCACTATTAGAAAAGCCTGCATTTCAGAACAACACAAACCATGCTGAGATAGATAAACCAGAAAGTAATGCTGTATGATCTCCAGGAATTTCTCAGGGATTATCCTATTCAGCCAGAATAGCATGTAGATTAAAAAAAATGCTGGACACCTATTTACTTAGGCATTGCATAGCAAAATAATATAAACCAAAGTAAGTGTACAAAGTGTGAAGAAACTTAGTTATCATAAAGTTTAATTAGTCATGTTGAAGGGCATGTTTGTAGTTATAATTCCTGTACTTCTCCAATTTACTGAATTTTATAACTACTTATTCTATAATTTAGCTTGACCAGCATCAATAATTCAGGTTATCATGTTGTTTCTTCTGGGAGATTGCTTTGTGGGCAGACCAGATTTCAATGGCACTTTTGGATATTGTTAAATTTGGGTAAATGCAAGAAATATTTATCTACCACAAACACCCTGCATTCACCTGAAAGTACCATTTCAATAGTATATCTCAGACTGACATTCATACCTTTCCATCAAATCTGGCTGTTCCACCGATGGGAATCCGAACATTTCTTGGAGGCAATGTGAATACGGGCACTTCGGGTGGGTAGCTGTCCACTTGAGGCCTTTCCAACGTTAGAGTTGTTTTGGAAATACAAGTGGTAGTTTGCGCAATCTTAACATCTCCCATGGTTAGTTATGCAATCTGGTGATGAGAAGGAAATGCTAGTTAATATTTCATATGTAAACAATCTGAAAAATAAACAAGAACATGCCTCAGCTAATTGGTGTTAACCAAAAGTACCATAAAAATACAATAGCAAAATTTTAAATATAGATTCCTACTGCTGATATACACCTTCTCTTGTACCACTTTCATTCGATCCCAGGTTGTGCTACTGACCACAGATCACTCCATCACCATAACCAACCACCTGTATCTCAGTATAATCACACCAGACCTCAACTCAACTGCTGCTAAAACCCTCATCCATACTCTTGATCTTGCTAAAATTGACCATTCTAATACTCGCTGGCTGGCCTGCTATTTTTATTTTTAGCCTCCATAAACTGGGGTCTGGGGTTCTTCAAAAATTCTTCTGTCCCTATACTAATGCAGTAAATTCCAATCTCGCAGAACCCTTGTGTTTGCTGACCTACAGTGGTTCCTGATTTTAAAATTCTCATCCTCATAGTCGAATGCTTCCATGTTCTACCTCTCCCAAGTTTTGTAACTTGCTCAAGCCATGAAGTAGTTTGAGATCTCTGCACTTCTCTGATCTTGACTACTTCTGCTTTGTGTGTCCAAGGATATCTTAATCTGGAGATGCCTCTTTTTTACTTCTCTCCTTCCTCTTCCCCTCTCTCTTTCTCTCAGCATCTCTCCCTTCCCCACTCCCTCTCTCTACCTTTGTTACTCCCTAAATTCCAAGTGTTTGACCAATCTTTTGGTCACTTTTCAGGTTTCCTTTTTGACTCAATATCAATTTATTGTTTGATCACATGTCTATAAAGAACCTTTAGATTTATTTGTTTTACACATAAGAATAAATTATTGTGATTGCAGTTGCCATATAAAAGGACATAAACAATCTTTTTGGTAATTATCTGTCTTTATTATGCAAGAGGGATCTTGCCTGTTCAAGTCATGAAAGAGGACATCAAAATTCTAGAAGGAACAGAGTGAACTTTGTATGATACAAGCTAATTAGATCATCTCAATACAAGTCAGTGTGAAATGCAGATATAACAGAAGGGATTAGGTGGATTGCCCCATCTTTTTGAAATGTTCCTCAGTCTACGTGCAATGATTTCTTACTCTAAAATATCAGTACAGAATTCAAATAGAATTTGATTGTATAAACTCATAATGAAATTTGTATTAAAAAAATATGTAAAATATTTCAGGAAAGCAATAATCCAGTTCAAATAATGTTGGAAATTGCTCAAAGACTACCTGCCCTCAATATTTCCTCTTCTTGGGTAGCACCAGGTTTGAGGATGACTTGTTACCACCTCATTGCTGGAACAGTGGGAGATGTCTGTGCATGGATATTTATTATTTTACTATGAAACGCTCCAAATTACTATCTTGTAATGGAAAGCAATGAGTAATCTATTATATAGACACTGAAATTCCAAATAATAACCTTTCATTGTTTAGCTATTTGCTCCTCAAGATTTGGCAAATATGCCTTGCACTGCAATGTCAGCTGTCTTCCATTCCCGAACTCCAACAACAGAATGTCTTGAAAAACACTTAATAACTGTGTTTTGTTGTCTTTTAATTTGGATTCCAGTAACCTGACATCCAAAAGCCAACTCTTCGTTTATGTAATAAAATCTGTTTTCCATAGTGCCTGGGAAGACTTGTAGACACTTAATCTGCAAATCTGCTGTCAGGCTGCAGAAAATGGAGCCAAAATTCCATAATCCTTCTGAAGCATCTGTGCTAGTTTGTCCTTGCATTTTAGCCTGCTGTGACATTGGTTGAACATTACCAAGGAAGGAAGCAGTTACCAACCTGATAACAGACAGAAATGGCACCCATCTGATTGAGGAAATTCAAGTACAATTTTGACCACCACAAATCAAGCGTCCTTGATCTGTTATAATGTTTTAAAAACAAACGCATTGCGCTGGAAATCAGCCTCACCCACAAAACTGGAAATTTTAAATCAAATTCACAGATGCTTTCTTGACAATCATAAATTTGTACAGCCCAGAAATGGACCCTTCAGCTCACTATGTCCATGCCAGCCTTTTTGCCCATCTGCAGTAATCCAATTTGTCCACATTAGGACCATATTTTCCGAGTGCAACGTATTTGTTCTTAAAGCATTATAGCAGATCAAGAAAGCTTGATTTATGATGGTCAAATTTGTACTTGAAGTTCCTCAATCAGATGGGTGTCTCTTTAAACATAAAAATTGTACCCGATTCCACTGACTTCTCTTGCAGTGCATTCCAAATATCAACCACTCTCTGTGTAAAAAAAAAGATTTTAACCATCTACCTTATCTATGCCTCTCATAATCTGATACACTTCAACCAGGTCACCCCTCATCCTCCTTCACTTCAGGAAAAACAAGCCTAGCCTACCCAATCTTTCCCCATAGCTAAGGTCCTCCAATCTAGGCAACATTCTGGTGAACCTCCTCTGCAATCTCTCCAGCACAATCACATCCTATCATTTGTGAGTGATTAACATATTTGCAATTGTATTATTAATTTGCAGCAGATGACCAGGCTTCAATGCATCAGGTATATTTTATGCTAGAGGAGCAAAGCAAGCATTTACCTTTACTTACTATGTCCAACTGAGCTAGATTGGAGAAGATTTTATATTTACAGTTATGCAAATGAGTTTGGACAGGAAGTTAAACCCCAAATTTATTGAACACATAGCAACTTCAAGGCAGATTTACCTTTGGTGCTTGTGCTTGAAGCTGAAATTTGACCTCTGCTCATGATCCCACCAGGGTTATGCAGTCCAGAAGAGTCCACCAAAATTTAAATAGTAAATCTATGTTTCTGCTCATCGAGGGTCCCACACCCAATTCCAGCCAGATGTTACAATGTTCAGTACGTTTGGAGGGTTGCAGAGTACCAGCACTGATCTTGCAAGGATGTGAATATTAATTTCCATTGAGCACTAACTTGTACTGATGGCAATGCAGCATGCCCTTCATACATTTAGCTAAGTCTACTTGGTTAAGAACCCAATTAATTTTTCAGGTAAAGAATATGGAAAACTTGATGAATGAAACCTTATGAGTACATCAGTAACAAATTCCAGAAAAATATTCCATTAAGCAAATCAATAAGATACGTTTCACAGAGGAAATTCACAGAAATATTTCATTGAATAAATCAGGGAAAAAATTCACACAAACACAAAGTATATCCCTCAACTTCTAATGCTGATCTGAAAGTTCAGACGCAACCTATAACTGTCAGTTGTAATGGAAATGCAGGGTTGTTTTTTCCAGGAACTAGAGTGTTTGGAGTCTCTAATCCCACCTTTGATAGTAATGTATTTGCAAGGAGCAGATAGAAACTCACACAATCCTTCCAATGAATTACTGGTGTCGAATTGGGACCAGGTTACTCAATTCTGGCTTTATTACTCCAGCTGTTCCAGATTAAGTTTCAACACTGCTTCAGCAAAATAAATGTAAAAGTCAAGAGGGGGAAAGGTGAAATAAATAACCATGTATGGAGTGAATAATACATTGACCCAGATTTTGCAGTCAACAGTGTTTGCTGCTGACATTCAACAAAAGCTTCCACAAAGATCCTGCAATTTCAGTCTCTGTACTTTTTCCCAAAGCTCTCTCCAGTTGGGTGTCAGTTCAGTGGGGTTTCTGGCATCCAGCCATTGTGATGTAATGAAGTTCTTTGAGGAGCCAATTACATCAAAGGATTCTCACAGGCAATGTGACAGGAAGCAATTTTAATTAGTTATCTAAACATTAGTGAGAGTGTGAAAAGAGATTAGAACATAATTATATGATCATTAGTAGAAGCCAAAATAGGACAGAAAATATCTTAAACTCCCCTACATTTTGTCAATTTCAAATAAGGAAATTACTTTGCACATCCATCAAGTTTGTTTATTTTATAGCCAGATTATTTGCTAAACAGTAACTATGGGTTAGCACATCATCCAAATCACAGAGACTTTAAGTAACAACACAAGAAGGAAGCAAGCAGCATGGTCTGTGAAGAACACTGAGTCACTGACACCAACTCTGAAGACTTCTGCATTAAACTACAAATGCCTGGAAACCTTGTAGGTGCTGTAAATTTCCTAGAGTAACAATGATGAGTGCAAGCAGTCTTGCAGTTGTTACAATAAAGAAATTCAGCTGATGTTTTTGCCAATAGTTTACAAGAGGTCTATGGTCCTTGAAACTACAGACTTGAGATTCGTCCTTAATTTATTTTAAGCAAATAATTTACAAGTTTATATTTGTTTCCAATTCTGATTTCCTCAATGAAATATTTCTTTGCATTTTCTCCACAGAATATGTCTTAAGGATTTGCTCAATGAAATCTTTTTCTGGAATTTGTTATTGACAAATATAAAAAGATTTTATTCATGTTACAATAAAACATCTACAGATGATGTGGCACCATGTTTGAGCCAGCTACAGGAAGCAAGTTTGCTGAGCTGATGACATATCAACATCATCCAGACATGTGGAAGTAGCAACATATTGAATGAGGAACCAGGAGTGCAAAGTTGCACCTTGCATTAGATGCCCAGTCTGGAATTTTATTAGTTTCTCCTTGAATAGTTGCCAGCAAACTAAGCCTAACCTTGGGAGTCGTAGGTCATGTCCCCTTTAAGACATCATGCTTGAGACAGGAACAGAAATGCAATAAAGCAGTTTCATAGATCTTGGTTCAACAGACAACTGGAATCATAAAATAAAGCTTTGATATTTCCACACAGCAGGAAAAAAAAATTGTTGTACAACTGCCCAAAGATATTCCGAGAATTATTGCCTGCAATGGATCAGAGAATTTGGCATTTCAAATGTACATTGGAATAATTCATGCACAAGAGAACCACTATCAATCACTGGTGAGGAAAAAGAACCAGGAGCATCTACTGAATCAAGAGACAGATGTGGTAGAAGCTTTTCTACAGCAGGACACAAAGAGGTAACAGATCAATTGGCTTTTCCCTCCCAATTTTCCTTTCAAACTGAAAAAGGAAATTTGGTTATTTGTATAATGCTCCATTACCAGATTTAGAATAATTGGCAAAAGTCCTAAAAGGGGAAATGAGAATTTTTTTTGAACACACGACCTAAAAATCTGAAGATGTGCAAGTAGAGGTTACAAAACAATACAACATAATCCAACATTTAGGTGTTGTCTGATTCAAAAATCAGTCTTACCTGGAATAAATCAGGCTAGCAATTACTTTGGCGACAAATTGCATCAATTGCCAAATCGGACTGGACAATCAGAGCAGCAATTCATAATAGTGCACCTGAGCTTTCCCTGGCATCAGGTGTGCACAGCACATGTTTCTCTCCATGCAGAATAAATTGAACTTAAAGCCCCACACAACAGTCTCACAGAACTAGTAGCCTATCACACTACATTTTGACTTTTCCTGCTACTCAATGTGATACTCTGCTGACATTGGAAGAGCTCAGTGGCAGCCTCAGAACCCACTGCTGACTGCTCAAACACCACCCAAAGTCCACCAAATGTGCTACAAGTATTAGGGAGTGCTTTTGACAAACATTGACCAACTGAGCTATTCATTCAATGGGTGTCTCAGTGGTGACAGTGTTGGTAACTCTACACTTCTGGAAGCTTCAGGATAGGTGTGGCTGGCAACACAGGGATGGTCAGGGACTTCCAGACAGGAGGCCAAGACATACCCATCTACAGCAATCGATTCAGAGATTTCCAAACACCATCACTGTGGACATACATGCATTTTGCAGGATGACCTCCAATGCCTGGATCTCTCTCTCTCCGTGGAGGTAAAGGGAACAGTGACCCTCAATTGTCTCTTCTCTCCTCTTCCATCGTGTAGAAGATACAGGAGTCTGAGGGCACATACCACCAGGCTTAAGGACAGCTTCTAACCCACTGTGATAAGACTATTGAACGATTCCCTTATACGACGAGATGGACTATGACCTCACGATCTACCTTGTTGTGACCTTGCACCTTATTGCACTGCACTCTCTCTGTAGCTGTGACACTTTACTCTGTACTGTTATCATTTTTACCTGTACTATATCAATGCACTCTGTACTAACCCAATGTAACTGCACTGTGTAATTAATTAACCTGTACGATCGGTATGCAAGACAAGTTTTTCACCGTACCTCAGTACAAGTGACAATAATAAACCAATACTATGTCTTTCCAGGCAGCAACTATATATCCATAATCATATTTCTCAACTCGTCCTTCACTGCAGCAGAGAGATCACTGAGACTCTGCTCACATAGGAAAGATTTCAGCTTTTTTTATTTCAAAGAGGAGAGAGTGGCATCTCAAGCACTGGGATTTGATTGCAATTTCAACTCCACATTCCCATCTACCCCCAGTAACCTGTTACCCTCTTGCTTATCAAAAAAATTATCTACCTCTGCTTTGAAAATATTCAAAGATTCTGCTTCCATCACCCTTTGAGGATCAGCCAGACTCATGGCCATCTAAGGGGGAAAAAAAATTCACCTCAACTCTGTCTTAAACTCATTTAAAAAAAACATGGCCCTAGTTCTAGAATGTCCCACAAGAAAAAGCATCCTTGTGGGAGAATCCTCCATATCCAATTGAAAAGACACAATTGAATCTCATGTTTCAATCAAGTCCTCTCTCACTTTTCTAAACTCCAGACATACAGCCCTAGCCTCTCCAACGGTTCCACACAAGATAACCTGCCCATTCTTGTAAGCCTGCTTCCAGTGCACTAATATCCTTCTTTAAGTAAAGTAACCCATTTTGTACACAGTAGTTCAGATGTGGTCTCACCAATGCCGTGTATGATTGAAGCATAACCTCCCTGCTTTAGTCTTCAATTTCCTTAGCAATCAACAATAGTCTGTTGGCTTCCTTAACTACTTGCTGCACCAAGATCCCTCAGCATCTCCTAGATTTGAAATCTCACCATTTAATATGTTTCTTATTCAATTTTCTTGCCAAAATGTTTTTTCTTTAAATTTGATACCACCATTAACTTTTTAAATTAACCACATATGGTGGGTCCACCCCTTGAATATTTTGTTTCTTGTTGGACGGTGTCTATTCTGTGTATTCTGAAAGACTCACTTAAAAAACCACTACTGCTACATGACTGACCGATCCCTTTAATTAATATTCTACTTCATGTTAGTTAGTTCTGCTTTGATGCACTCATAACCCTAACTTAAATTTAAAATACTATTCACTCTATTATTTAGATCCGCTCTAGTACATATTGGAGCCATTCTGTACCTCAAACTGAATGTAAAATTCGATTATGTTATGATTGCTGCTACCTCAAAGTGTCTTTGTGGTGAGATCAGTGATAAATCCAATCTCACTGTGCAATAATACTAATTGCTTTTGCTTCCTTATTTGCCCTAAGTTTTCATTTCACCTTGAAACATTACTCATTTTCCTCAGACTCTTGTAAGAGTCCTTCTCTCAAAGGTTGCCATAAGTATTAGAGCTGACTACAGTATATAACATAGCAAAACTCTAAGGTAGAAATTAATTTCACATTAAAAGGTAATATACTAGAATAACACAATAGTTATGCCATTAGTCAAATTATTTCACAGTCATGCACTCCGCTGCAGTGATACAATCAGTTTTAATAGAAATCATCGCTTACTGTGTAGCTATAATAAAGTTTTAGGTTGATCTTATTCAAAATAAATACAATATATTGATGACCTTTCTGTATGAAGCATGCAGGTGTGCCACAATGCCAGCAACTGCCACTTGTGATTCAGCATGGTTAAATTTGCAAAGTGCGATGTATGAGAATGTATTTGAATGTTGCCATCATCTTGGTATAGCAAATTCAAATTATACACAAATGGACAATCATGCCATTTATCTCTAATAACCCTGGAAGCTTTCCCACTGGAAAACGGCATAGGTGATAAAGTAACAGGGTCCTGTCTGGCAGCAGTCCAGCTATTTATCAGCCGCTGTCTTTCACATCAATCCACACAGATGTCCTTGATGACTCACATAAAGTTCTTGCCCTTAATGAACTAGCTTCAAACTACTACCCACTGCCAATTGAAGGAGGGGTCTGGGATGGCTAGCTGTGCAGCATCCCTTTACTCTTGGAGAGCCACATACTTCCCCTGGGTATCATCCCTGTCCACTGAAGACAACAAATCTGCTCACCAGTGGCAAATCACTGCTCAGTGAGGACAGCCATTTACTCTTAAGACATTTTTCTGCTCAGTGAGGACATCAAGCTGATGACACATTGCTTGTCCTGAAGAGCAAGTCCTTCAAGTAACCTCATCGAAATGTACAAAATTCTTAAAAAGACTCAGTGGGGTAAGTGTGAGAAGGACCTTTCCCCTGGCTGAGGAATCTAGAATCAGATGCCACAGTAATACTGAAATGAGAAGAAATTTCTTCACTCATAGGGTGTTGAATTTTTGGAGGACTTTGGAGACTGGTTGCATTCAAAGCAGTGATTAATAAATTTCTGTAAACTGAAGGAATCATGGGATATGGGGCAGGAAAAGGGTAGTGAAATAGTGTTTGAAGCAGAAGATCAGTCATAATTTTAATGGAAGGCAAATTAGGCTTGAGGACCCAAATAGCCTACTCCTGCTACTATGTCTTATGTTCTTCTGCTCCTGTGTAGCAAAGCCCTCGCTAGATCAGGATGAAACTGTGATGGGAACAGCAAGATTTGTTGTGGCCTCTCTCTGTGCCTCCACAGTAGCTGTCACCTGATCAGCAAGCAGTAGGTGGAGATTGTGGCCAAGCCCTTGCAAGGAGTCTACAGAGTGTAGGCCATGGCTTCTTCATTTCTCACAACCTTCTATGAGACCAGGTAGATAGAGTCCTACACACCCCCTTACAGCTCACCAACCATCTCGTTATACGTGCTCACTAGCCTTGTCATGAAAGCACCCCTAAATGCACCCTTTATCCGAGTCATCTAGGACAATGTAAATGAATGGAGTCACCTCTCCGAAGGCCCACATCAAGTTCCTTATTTCTAGTGCCATAATGCATACCACTAATGCCCATTGTATCTCGCGTGTCCCTGTAACCTATTTTGCTCACCCCTTACATTGCCAGTCTCTGAGGTGGTGAGGCAATGACACACTTTGGTTACCATCTTCATACCCCCCCCCCACCCCCATTCAGTGCCTTGATATTCCAGGATGGGGAAAATCATTGGGGGACCTGGACTCTCACATTCTGTATTACAGCACCAGCGATTGGGGTTCGATTCCCATCGCTGTCTGTAAGGAGTTTGTACGTTCTCCCGTGTCTGTGTGGGTTTCCTCCGGGTGCTCCGGTTTCCTCCCACATTCCAAAAGACGTATGGGTAGGTTAATTTGGGTTTAAAATGGGCGGCGCGGACTCGTTGGGCCGAAAGGGCCTCTTACCACGCTGTAAATAAAATTTTTTAAAAATACAGAAGATAGTTTCACATGCAAGTTGCACCAAAGACTTGCCCCTCAAAGTGATGCAGAAACACATGGTAATGGGTATTTATGACAGATCATTTCAAACACAATGAAACATTATTAATGAGCATGAAAACAAGAAATGGTGCAAATACTCAGAAGGTCAGGCAGCATCTGAGGAGAGAGAAACAGTGTTGGTTTCAGGTCGAAGACTTTTCAACGGAATTGGCAAAAATTAGAAACCAAACCTGTTTTAAGCTCAGAAAAGCGAAAAGGGTGGAGAGAACAAAAAGAATGTCTGTGAGAGGGTGAAGACAAAGAGAGTGAGTGTCACAGAGAGAGCAGTGGTGGAGCTGGCAGAGGGAGGGTGGTGAAGGCTCGTTAATCACCACTGATCTGTCTAGAAGGAGATAATTGCGAATAGCGAAGAGAAAAAAAATGTTTAGGCTGTAATATATAAAGCACTGCAGTTGATGGATGTCTGAAATAAAAGTGAATGTTGGAAATAGGCAGCAGTCCAGGAAGTATATATGGAGAGAGAAAAGCGAGTTAACCTTACAGGTCCATGACCAGTCATGAAATCCACTTTGGTACCATCAGAAGGACTCAACAAAAGAAGTCTTTGTTAGTGGGGAGTATGGACATGTTTATAACATTCCTTATGATAGTATGGCTCTCACTGTAGGCATGCTTCCCTCAAGTTTGAGAGTTGCCCACTGGAATCAGAAGCCAGGTGTTCAAGGGATAGCCCTCGTCGTGCTGTCACCACATATTGGTTTGATATATTTCCTCAAACATCTGAAATGACACAACAATGCAGTGTGTTTGGCCACAAACCAGTTGGATGTTAGGGGAATTGAATAGTCAAGGTACATCTCTTAAGTGTTAAGTAACAATCTCAAAGCAATTTGAGTGCAGCCGATGGTTGTAGCATATGTAGCAGTAATGTCACAATCTGTCAAAACAGTGACTTGATGACTCATGCTACAAACCTACAGATGCACATTGGAAGCCATTTTAGAAAGAAAATTGTTGCTATGCAACTGAATTTTACGAGCTATGATTTGATGTTATCTTTAGCCACGATGTGCACTGAAGATAAATTATATTCAACCTGACAATAAATGTTCAGTATGTTTTACCCTGGTGCTTCCTCTATGAAACAGTATAAATGTGCGAGGGCAATAATCTTTGTAGTCTTGGCATAAAGATTTTGCTTAAGTGCTTTGAACATCTTCTAATCATAATCTATAATCACCAGCATCTTTATAACAATGTAGAGGATGTTCTGTGACACAAAGCAGGGCATTCTCACCACATTCAGAGGTCTGGATGTCTTCCGAGTGAGTCAGAGAACAGTCAATGGAATTTCTCTATTCATGCTCAATATTTTATTGATGCACATGGCCTTTATCGAACAATATGCATCATTCCCAAACAAGTGATGAAAATGATAAAATGGTAGAATAACATCTTTCATTATTTCAGTCCTTCAAGCATATCCCTTATTTTGTTTACATCGGTTATCAACAAAGATGAAACCAGTTACATACTGCAACTTTCACATCCTCTGAAGTTCCCAGCTAATGACGATCTGGACATGTTGACAGGTATTTGCTTATATCTCATCATAAGACTGCACTCTTGATAATGCAGGACTCTTTAGGGCAGTTTAAGACTGCACAGGGAGTTAAAGTATCAGCACATTGGCACAAAAGCAAAAAATGATATCACTTCTGTCAATTTGATGCCAAGACAAACATCTGAATGTTTAAGCTCGACTATAGTGAACAGCAAAGTGATTTCATCCTCTTAACTGAAGATAAAACATAGTTGTAGGAAGGAGATTAAGAAGGGACTTAGGAGAGGGGGACATGAGAAGGCCTTGGCAAGTAGGATTAAGGAAAACCCCAAGCATTCTACACATATGTGAAGAACAGGAGGATGACTAGGGTAGGACCACTCAGGGAGGAAAGAGGGAAAACATGTGCCTGGAGGTGAAGGAGTTAGGGGAGGTCCTTACTGAATACCTTGCTTCAGCATTCACCAGGGAGAGGGACTTAGACCAATGTGGGGTCTGCATAGAACAGGTTAATGTGTCGGAGCACATAGAGGTTCAGAAAGAGGCAGTGTTGGAGCTTCTAAAAAACATTAGGATAGATAAGTCCCCAGGGCCGGCCTGGATATATCCCAGGTTACTACGGGAAGTGAAGGAAGAGATTGCTGGGGCATTGACAATGACCTTCGCATCCTCCCTAACCACAGGAGTGGTACCAGAGGATTGGAGGATGGCAAATGCTGTTCCTTTGTTCATGAAAGGTAATGGGGATAATCCTGGGAATTACATACCAGTGAGTCAGTGGTGGGCAAACTATTGGAGAGGATTCTTAGGGAAAGGATTTACGAGCATTTGGAGAAGCATAGTCTCATTAGGGATAGTCAGCATGCCTTTGAGAGTGGCAGGTCATGCCTCACGAGCCTAATTGAGTTTTTGCAAGGAGGTGACAAAACAAATTGATGAAGGTAGATTGGTGGATGTGATGTATATGGATTTTAGTAATGTGTTTGACAAGGCTCCCCATGGTAGGCTCATCCAGAAAGTCGTGGAGACTTGGCTGCATGGATTCAGAATTGGCTTGCCCACAGAAGACAGAGGGTGGTAGTAGATGGAATGTATTCTACCTGGAGCTCGTGACTAGTGGTGTTCCACAGGGATCTGCTCTAGGACACCTACTCTTTGATTTTTATAAATGACTTGGATGAGGAAGTGGAAGGGTGAGTTAGCAAGTTTGCAGATGACATGAAGGTTGGTGGTGTTGTGGATAGTGTAGAAGGTTGTCATAGGTTACAACAGGATATAGGCAGGGTGCAGAGATGGGCGGAGAAGTGGCAGATAGAGTTCAAACCAGAGAAGTGTGAAGTGATACACTTTGGAAGAATGAACATGAAGGCAGAGTACAAGGTTAATGACAGGATTCTTAGCAGTGTGGAGAAACAGAGGGATATTGGGGTCCAAGTCCATAGATCCCTCAAAGTTGCTGCGCAAGTTGATAGGGTGGTTAAGAAGGCATTAGTCGGGGGGATTGAGTTTAAGAGCAGCAAGGTAATGTTGAAGCTCTAAAACTCTGGTTAGACCACACTTAAAGTATTGTGTTCAGTTTTGGTCTCCTCATTATAGGAAGGATGTGGAATATTTAGAGGATGCAGAGGAGATTTTCTGCTGCCTAGATTAGAGAATACATCTTATGAGGAAAGATTGAGTGAGTTAGGGCTTTTCTCTTTGGAGTGATGAAGGATGAGAGGCAATTTGATAGAGGTGTATAAGATTATGAGAGGCATAGATGGAGTGGACAGTCAGCACCTTTTCCCTAGGGCGGCAATGGCCACTACCAGAAGACATCCATTTAAGGTGAGTGCAGGAAAGTTTAGGGGAGATGTCAGAAGTAGGTTTTGATATATATATCTATATATATATATATAGATATATATATAGACACACGTACATACACACACACACACTCACATACAGAGGTGGGTGCCTAGAACACACTGCCAGGTGTGGTGGTAGAGGCTGATACAATAGCGACACAAGAGACTCTTAGATGGGCTCATGGATGTAAGAAAACTGGAGGGTTATGGGCTGTATTGGAGGAAAGGGTTAGATTGATCGTAGAGTAGGTTTATATAGGTCGGCACAACATTGTGGGCTGAAGGGCGTATACTGTACTGTTCTATGTTCTATTGTTCACCACTATATGGTTTAGTCAGCAAATCTAATCATCTCACCAGTTACTGAAATTAGCGGACACAACTACTGTAAGCCACTTCTATAGTAAAAGGACTACAGAAACTGTGAATGTGGTCAGTACTGCCATTGTCTTACTAAATAAATACCTAAGTAATAGTTTAACTGATTATTAATTCATTTGTTGTTTGCAGGATATTGCAATAGACACATTAGTTAGTACCGCAAATGTCTCAGGCATTGATGGGATGCAGTTCTGGATCACCAACAGGGCTAGGTTAGCTAATTACGTTTTAGTATCTTGGTTTGGGATTAGACCATGCAAAATGCATGGAAGTAGGGAGTTATTTAGTAATGCAAGTTTAAATTGGTGTACTGTGAGCAATTAACAAGAAATTCAACTGAATGCCTGATATTGAAAGCATTCATTTGAATTCCATGCTTATTGCATGTAGTCCTCAATGAATTTGATTTGCATTAGCATTTTGAACAGTCCAAAACTAAATCAAGATTCTAAAAAGATAATAACTTGACCTGCCCCTGCTACTGGCCAAGAAATTCATCCTATCCTATGCTAATATCTTTACAATCAACTTTCAAATCACAGCCACAGGTACAGAATCCCACGTGCCACAATCTCACTTGTGGAGAGTGTATACCCATGTATAGGTACATATATTTTCCTCTGTTTGCTAACTTAATGACAAGTCTGTGTGAACACAAAGAGAGTTTCCCCACTCAGTTCTCATATATACTTTTTCCAAAAACATTAAGCAGAAGACAATACATCCATATAAAATTGGATTCCATTTTCACACAAACATATTGAGCAACATATTTTTGGTTACCTATAAAATTTATGAAAAGGAACCAGATAACTAGCTGTTGCAATAAAAATTGTGCAGGGAAAAAGACAATGTGTTCTGATATATTCAATACTGTTAGATCAGTAGATAATTGTACAAATGTGTCCAAACTGCTGTAACAATGGAACAAACTGTAATACCAGGAATGGGACTGGAAATACTTTCTCTAAAGTGGCTACAAATACTTCATTTTATTATCAGATCATAAATCTTCTGCGGCCTTGTCTTTCCCTAACTTTGTTAATTCTTCCAGCGTGTCAATTTCCTTCAAGTTCTCTCTTCCGGCTAAGTCCTCCATTATGTCCCCGTCCCATTTTGTCATAGCAGTGCTGACCGTGCTACCTTCATCTTGCTTCCAAACTTTAGAATTACCTCTCTGAACTTTTCCATCTCCCAGCTTTTCTGTCTCATCTACCAAATCCCAACAGAAGGTTCCTTACCCTGAATAAACCTCCGGTTATTCCTCATATTTTCCTGTACCAATTGTTTCTTACAAACCTGTGAAACACTTTGGGATTTTCTTGGACATTAAAAGAGATTACACAAGTCATGCCTGTTGATAGCTAGTACTGCCAATGTCTTATTCATTTACTGTTTGTGGGATATTGCTGAGGCGGGCACATTGACTACTGTGCATTCCTACACAACAAAGAATCCATCTCAATACTTCTTGCACTCTGAGGACATATCATCTAAATGCACCTTTATTCTTCATTAATTTACAAACTGAGGTGAAAAGGTCAGAACAGGTATTAAAGATGATAATGTTGCCAAAATAAAAAAAGAGATGCACACATTTAGCCACTACACACACATTGATTGAAATTGAGGGAGAGAAGTGGGAAGCTACATGAGAGAGAAAACCCATCTGAGAACAAGCTTTTTCCTGTCCAGGAAGTACAAGTTTGAAAAGACACAAAGAGATAATGGGACCAGCATTCAGGTCTAGAACAGATAGGCGCCTTGTTGAAAGTTCAAACTTTATAAACGAAAGCATGTCTGGATGGGTAAATCTTCTGTCAATGTAGAGCATGCAGGAGCTCCACCCACACACATTCTGAAGGTAAATGTTAGATTTATGCAAGATAAGAAAAAAGTTAAGAGTTTGAAAAAAATGAATGGAATGAAATAAAGGTGTTGAATTTTAACACTGTGTGGGTGACATGAGAAATTATTGTTAGCAAGTTACTTTTTATGTTCTGCAAAGCACTGACTGAAATGCTGGACACAGATTCAAAGGTAACTTTCTAATGAGAAACCAAGTGGCAGAGATAAGAGGACAGAGTGGAGTAGTGGGACTGATTTGTCTGAGTCTTTCAAAGAGCTAGCAGAGGAATGAAGGACCAAGTGGCTTCCTTCTGTGCTGTCATATTTCAAGGTGTTACATTACTTAAACTTCTTGCTGTCAAGTGTCTCTGCTTCATCCAGTGCTTCCTGTTAAAATATGACATTGAATGACAATAGGTTTCAAATCTATGGACTGTTCTTTCGTTTCCTTTTCACCATACAACTTTTTCGTTCATAACAATTTTGCAGCAGAGTTGAACAGGGCAGTCCCCAATGCAATACAAAACTCCTACTTAAACTTCATCAAATAAAAATATTCTGCAGGTTTTTTCAATAAATTCCTTTCAATTCTTTGAGGAGGATGGTTAAGAAACAAAATCCCAGCAAATTTCCTGTTCGCTCCATTTGCGGAATTTATCTCAGGTTTCCTCCACCAACTTTCAAAGTTGCAAAGTTTTTTCATCCCCCCCCCCACCGCCCCCCCAACTAACATGCCAATCTTTTTCAGTGATTTTCATTGACACCGTTTTCATTACATTTTTATACAGCAGAAACTACAGGGTGCAGAATAGAAAAATATGCTACTCCTCTGCGGAATGCATTTCTTGTGTTTGGTTCCTGGAACAGCCTATTCCACTGATTGACTTTTTAAGTTAATTAATGCTCCATTGTTAAAAACATTTTAAAATTGTTATTAATCCAAATTTTTCCCAAACAGTTAATTCCATAGAATTCTACTCAATCAGAATTCCAGATTTCTGTCACTGCAAATTGCCATTGGAAGGTTCACACACTACAAGTTTAGTAGATGTTATAACTGCATTGCATCTCCTCATATTGCCTTTCCTTCATCTCAAGGACTATAAGGGAGTCAACAAGAATATACTCTCAACGAAGAGTTTGGAAGAATGCTCTATTTTGTTTTATTTTGTCAAGACATGTTTAAAATAGTTTCACTTCATTGAACTATCTGGTACATGAAACTAGTTGAAAAGTAGCTATGTGTACTTCTTTCACGTCTCAACTACTCCACCCCTCTTGTGGTTCAAGAGAATGCCTCAACATAATTCACTATCAGCGAAGTGACAATTAAGGACGAGCAATAAACACTTGCCCTGCCAACAACAACCACATCCCAAAAGAAAAGAATCTAGCTGTGTACAATTTTATAAGCAAGCACAGATATCTTCTTGATGTTTGAAAATAATCTTATCCTGCAATTTTTTCCAAGTAAAATTGTTAATATAGTGTCACATTATGCCCAATTAGTGACATGTGCTGTGAGGTTTTTTTCCCCCACATCAAGCCCATGTTTCAATTATACACTTAGATGCCCTTATAGGCAAAGAAGAGTCTTTTTATCCTTTTGGTCCAGAGTAGTGTTCAGAGCCAGTTTTCAGAACTGAAAGGAGTCCCCGACAGAGGTTGTCTGTCTCTCAATAAATTGTTTGCACACGTAGTGGTCATAACTTATTCACAGAAGTCACACACAGTTCTGCTAAGTTGTAGTGTTACAACTGCCTAGGCAGCAAATCATTGGCTTTGCAAGAGACTGCAATAAACTCCCAATTTGCCCTGAAGCCACTGCTCCCATCCGGTGAGGTTTTACCTGCACTGACTGAAGCCAGTGAATACATACCTGATCCTCCACACTGTCACCCGCACCACAAATGTCACTTTAATTACCAGCCTCAGAAGGCCAATGCAGGGTTAACCTGAAGAGGACCATCATGAGAGGTGCCTCCAGAGTGGCCCAAAGAGGCCAAGTTAACAATATTTCCTTTACGTCAACTTCTTGAGGGTCTCTTCCTCAATTTCTCAGTACCAGCCCCTGACAATTGCTCAGGTTACCTGTGGCATCCAGATCCCATTGGTCACTCATGACACCATCCTTGTCAGCTTCAGATGGAACACAGATCTAAAACTTTGAATGAGACACAGCATTAAGAATGGCCTAACTCTACTCATTGAGATCAAGGTGTGCTTGATTGGCCTAACTCTACCCATTGAGATCAAGCCGCTTACACATTGATCCTGCCCAGAGGGAAAACCTGCTTGTTTCTCTTCTTGCCTTGTAAATTGTAGGGAAGCAAGTCAGACACTGTGCTTGGGAAAGTAACTACACTGAGAGACTGGAAGAGTGTTTAGAATAGGATGCAAGCTGAGACTGAACTGTGCCCCCTTCTTATAAAATCATTGCTGTTTGGCCACAACAATGTTTATGCCCTCCATGACATAATTTCATATCATCTTCCCTCCTTTGATTAAATTTTGTCAAAACGCCTCCAGGTCACTGATTATTTCCTGTTGTTCAATGATTAAAACTTTATCATATTCATTCCTAGATGACCCTGACCCACTTTGTCTTCTCCCATGATTTACTCCCTCCCTTGTAATGTTTCCCAGCTTTGTTCACTCTCCTGGTATCTATGTGCTCCATGGAGCTCGCAGATAATTTCACACTTAATCTAGTGAAACATTAATATAATGAAACTGTATGAGCATTTGGAGCTGTTTTCTAACTTCACTATCTGTTTACACAATAGCTTAAGTACAAAATTTAGAGATATTCCCTTGACGATCATTGCTGGCAATGAATGCAATAATGAGACGTCCATCAAGCTAAGGATCAGGTTCAAAGGCTAAGAGCAGAGTTTTGTAAACAGAGCTTGCAGGGGCAGACTGTGCTGTGTATTATACTGCTTTCAACCTCAAGAATATTAAACCTCTGATTTTTTTTGAATAGGACCAACACAATGACAAATTCCAAATAAGAACTTTTCAGGCATTGTCTTCTCAAGGGGGATTAAAGAAGGCCAAGAATTGCTGCCTTAGTCATTGTGCCCAGATTCTGTGAATGATTTAAAAAAGAATCCAAAGCCAAGCCAAAAAAGAAAGGTTTGAAAAATTAACGTCCGATTTTAATTCTTATAATTAGGAAGCCAACTGCAATCTTCAATCAAGATTAATTATTTGAAATGATAGAGGACCGTAAACTGGAGGATACATGCTAGGGAAAGATAAGCAACTTCCTTCACTTCACTCGGGCACCTCCAGAAATGGCACTGTAAAGGAGGTCAGGCTGTGAGCTCTGAACATACACCTAACAGATTGTACAGTCACAACTTTCCTCAACATCTATCCAGCTGAGTAAAGTGGTGTTTATTTGTTACACCACTGCTTCTAGATATTGTCATAAGCTGCTATAGTAATGGAGAAAGATTAGCAATTCTGTGTTAAAAATAACTGTATTGCCTTCAAGAGTGATGAATTCTCTAGAGATAGCCCTGAGCTCCCAATGTCTGGCAAGCCCTCCAAACTCATTGGTTGCTCTCCCTTCACAATATGCCATTTCTAACCTGGGGGCATTCTTCCAATGGGAAGCTAATTCCCAGTGGATCATCAAAACCCTTTCCAGATGAAAGAATTGTTTGGGGGGGGGGGGGGGTGGGTGACTTGCCATTGGAAGCTCTGGAGGAAGCTGGATTACTTACTTACTTATGACAGAGGCCATTCAGCCCATCAGATCCATGCCAGCTCCCAAAAGAGCAACCACATCAGTCCCCTTTCCCCATGCAACATTCCCTTAGGGAGGGAACATGTGATTAACAGGCCCAAGGGTGGTGGGGGCAGTTAGAGATCAGCAGGGGTAGGGGCGAGACACACATTAGCAAGCTGCTGGCAAAAGCAAGAGATCAGAAGGCCTGGGAGGAGAGTAAAAGATCAGGAGCTGGAAGCAGATAGAGACTGGGAGGGCTTGGAGTGATGCTAAAGGCAGCTAGAGATCTGGAGGGCTGGGGAAACAGAAGATTGAGAGAGCTGGGGGCAGCCAGAGCTGGAGCAGGCTTGGAAGCTTGAGCGAGCTGACAGAGGCTTTAACCAACCTAAGTAGAAGGGCAGCAAGAGAAGGGCACCTCAATGAGATAAGGTCATGGACTCCAGTACAGCAAGAAAACAAAACATAAGGCATTATCCCAAAAAAGGAAGTTCTTGTTTAAAAATGATTCAGAAAACTAAACACCCAACTTGTCTGCATAGGTGAATGTAAAGGATCCCACAGAACATTTCAAAGAACAGGGAATGCTTCTGGTATTCTTGCCCATGCTCCTACTCCAATACACGACAAGGTATATTTGAACAGAACATTCAAATCTTCACTATTCATTGCATTTTGCTTGGTAATTGGTGTTCTGTTTGCATACAGAATAACAGTAATCAGAATTCAAAAGCAATCCTCGGTTGTTAAGCAACGAGAATGTGGCAAGGAAAAGACAGATAACATATTCTACTTTCTTTCTGACATAGGGCATCTAGAATATCTGTGAAACTTGCCCACGGAAGCTGCTGTGATTAGATAGTTGAACGCAAGATTCAAGGTGTTTGCAAAGAATGAATATCCAAAACACTAATGCTTGGACTACCTTAACTACAGTAGTACAGGTATCACTACATAGTAAATAAATCTCCTTCATACATCTATAGATAATAATACTTTGGTTGTACCCATCAACATTACCATTCCCCTGTTGTGTACGAAGTTTGATCAGATAATAAATATTTGGTATCACTGTGCCTGAAATTCTAGTTCATATTTGGAGCCAGTTGTCAGACCTCGAGCAACGACCACAAAGTATAGAGGATCCGCAGCAGGGTTCTCCAGTCAAATTATGTGGAGCCAACTACAGCTCCTCCCTTCCTGAAAAGGAACTTCAAATGTGCCCACCAGCACCCTTCAAACTGTGACTGAAGAAAACTGTTAACATTTTTGTGGATCCTTCTCACTCAGGTTAGGGTAATATTCTAGGAGACAAGAGATTCTGCAGATGCTGGAGTCTGGAGCAACACACACACACACAAAATGCTGGAGGAATTCAGCAGGGCAGGCAGCAGCTATGGAGGGAAATAAACAGTCAATGTTTCAGGTCGAGACCCTTCATCAGGACTCCGGGTAATATTCTAGACCCGAAAGAGGAAAATCATGGCTGAAATTCCCCACTCCAACCACACTTCCCTCTTAATCACTGACCTTATTTGCGGCAATAGAGACTTGGCACAAGTAGATGCATCTTGACCCCAGCTTAATTTCTGGCTATTCTCCTACAACCTGAAAGTGAAGTGGTGAAGTGCCTGACAGGCTGCAGGCTTTTGGTCTCATTGTATTTGGCTGCATATTTTCCTTTTAAAAACTCCAGTGCCAAATACTTCCTTTAAACTAGCCCTACCATTCCTGCAAAACTTTGCATTCTTGCTGAGCCTTGTACTCGTGAACAATTTGACTGCTTCAATGAGAACATTTTTTTTCAGGTCCTGAAAGCAGCATGAAATGCTATTACAGCTCCAGCCAGCAGCACAGTTCCACCTTTCCCAGGGAGGCACTGCAGGAACACAAGGATCCGCAGCCATTCTGGAGATAAACGTTGAAAGTCTTCAACCCTGTCGGAAACATTGCTGTGCATGGTGGAGTTAATTATAAATTATACAAACAGGAAAACAGTTGGCTCAAGCAGCTTGTAATTAAATGCAGAAACAGATTATATCATACATTTTCAACAACAGATATAGCAAACAATATGTTCATTTAATATTCCCACTTATAGACAAGGATGTGTATACCACATTTGTGGGAAGGCAAAGTATATTTTGATTCTTCAGCAGATATTAAATGTATGTTTTAACAAATAACTAACCATTTTCTATTTAATAAGAGTGTATTAGTTCTGTTCCTCCAAAACAATGTTTATACATTATCAACCAGTGGCACTAGGTATGTTTACAAAATATACGAAAACACAAGTTTATACTAGTTTCTGTTGTTACGAAAGCACATTTGGGATAAGCAAGCCATTCCCGAGACCAAAAATGTGGTAAGCAGAACATAGCACAAATGCCACAAAGTAAATCTCTGCTGGATGTACACTTTAAAATTATACACTTTGTTAAGGACACACAATAATTTGATCATCTTCCAAGTGATACCAGGAAGTTCCCAAGTGAAACTAAATTTCCAATACAGTGCATCCATTGGAAATTGCCATTAAGCTGCTGCAGTTTGCTCCCATTGCCCTAGTTAATCATCTGTAGTAGATTGGCCAACTCTGATTGGAGGCATTCCTGGAGATTACTAAATTTTAGATTCTTACCATATCACATGTGAACATCTAATGCCCATTCACACAGCTGTTCTAAATGTTAGTGCCTTTGTCATAGATGGTGATCCTCTGAAATTAAATACTTTTGCTTCTGGTTTCATGCAAGTAACTGATGTGTGCCATGTTCCAAGAACCACCAAGAGTACAAAAAGGATAAACAAATTTTCTTAGTGTTATTGTGGGTGCAGCAATCCAGTTTAGTAATAGTTTTCTGGCATCATTCTAGCTTTAAGCTTTGTAGGAGGTAGATGGACCAGAAACTACATTTATGGGAAAGAAAAAGTATTCAAACCACAATGTTTGGTTCATTTAAACTTCTGGTCAATGATAACACTGCAAACAAGCCCACCCTTGCTCTCACCCAAATGTTGATGGAAAGAAGTTTAGCAATTGTATTGAATTCTGTAGTGTTGCAGGTCGGGAGAGATCATTGAGCTTTCTCTTCTTCGACATTATCATCAGCTGGCATTTACTAGCTCAAGTCTGGGTGTTAGAAGCATTCTGGTGCAAGTGATATCAGAATCTATGAGAAGTTATGAATGGAGTTACACAATGTATTAGTATTGGAATTGGTTTATTACTGTCACGTACCGAGGTACAGTGAAAAACTTGTCTTGCATACCGTTCGTACAGATCAATTCATTACAGTGCATTGAAGTAGTACAGGTACATTGAGGTAGGGCAGGCACAGTAGTGTAGCAGTTAGCATAACACTTTACAGCGCCAGCGACTCAGGTTAAATTCCGGCCACTGTCTGTAAGTTTGTACATTCTCCCCGTGTCTGAGTGGGTTTCCTCTGGGTGCTCCAGTTTCCTTCCACATTCCAAAAGACATACGGATTAGGAGGTTGTGGGCATGCTATGTTGGTGCCGGAAGCATGGTGACACTTGCGGGCTGCCCCCAGAGCACTCTACGCAAAAGATATATTTCACTGAGTGCTTCGATGTACATGTGACTAATAAAGATACAGTATCTTATCTTATAAAAGCAACAACAGAATACAGAGTAAAGTGTCACAGCTACAGGGAAGTGTATTGCAGGTAGACAATAAGGTGCAAGGTCACAACAAGGTAGATGGTGAAGTCAAGAGTCCGTCTCATCGTATAAGGGAACCGTTCAATAGTCTTATCACCATGGGATAGAAGCTGTCCTTGAGCCTGGTGGTATGTGTCCTCAGTTTCCTCTATCTTCTGCCTGATGGGAGAGGGGAGAAGAGAGAATGACCTGGGTCGGTGGGGTCTTTGATTATGCTGGTTGCTTCACCAAGGCAGCAAGAGGTATAGACAGAGTCCATGGAGGGGAGACTGGTTTCTGTGGTGTGCTGGGCTGTGTCCACAACTCTGCAGTTTCTTGCGGTCATGGGCAGAGTGGTTGCCATACCAAGCTGTGAAGCATCCAGATAGGATGCTTTCTATGGTGCATCGATAAAAGTCGGTGAGTATCAAAGGGGACATGTCAAATTTCTTTAGCCTCCTGAGGAATGTAAAGCTGTCAGGGAAACGGCTTTAAGGATTGATAAAGTAGACAAGGATGCTTTTTATGAGCAGCTCCTGAAGTAATGATCCTGAATTGCAATAATTAATCTCTGAAAAACACACTAATCTCTGAAGCAACAGGAACAACAACTCTAGAAACTGGATCTATGGTTTCGTTGAGGCTTTTCAGTGCTTTGATGCTGAAGGCAAAAACATGCAGTTCTCTTCTGGCATTTAGCTCATGTCTATATCTGTGTAAAGGATATGGAATCCATTCTTATTCAAGCTATCTGATTAAAGAGATTAGAAACTCCTCCAGAAAGCTTCTAAAAGGTGTAATATCACGCGTCTTCACTATTTAAATATCACATTAATCCAAATAGAGAATTAGCTGTTTTATGTTGAAGGCATAAAAAGGTAGAAATCAACCAATGTTTTATGACTATTACCCTCAAATAAACATGATTAAAGTTTACAATTCATCCTGGTCTCAGTCAATCACACTAAATGTCATTGCATCCAAAGTCAT
The DNA here is from genome assembly GCF_009764475.1 of Pristis pectinata. Classification (NCBI taxonomy): domain Eukaryota; kingdom Metazoa; phylum Chordata; class Chondrichthyes; order Rhinopristiformes; family Pristidae; genus Pristis; species Pristis pectinata. The sequence goes on from NC_067405.1 coordinate 42,093,504, forward strand.
CCCAAAGAGACACACAAATTGGCACTGGTTTATTATTGTCACTTGTACTGAGGTACAGTGAAAAACTTGCCTTACAAACTGTTTGTACAGATCAATTCATTATACAGTGCAGTTACATTGGGTTAGTACAGAGTTCATTGATGTAGTACAGGTAAAAACAATAACAGTACAGATTAAAGTGTCACAGCTACAGAGAAAATGTAGTGCAATAAGATGTAAGGTCACAACAAGGTAGATCGTGAGGTCAGAGTCCATCTGATCGTATAGGGGAACCGTTCAATAGTCTTATCACAGTGGGTTCGAAGCTGTCCTTAAGTCTAGTGGTACATGCCTTCAGGCTCCTGGATCTTCTACCCGATGGAAGAGGAGAGAAGAGAGAATGACCTGGGTGGGTGGGGTCCTTGATTATGCTGGCTGCTTCACCAAATTTAGGCACAAAAAAAGATACCATTGTTTCTGAATCAGATTTATTACTAACTAGTTATTAATTCCAAAGGAAAAATAGGATCTTAGTAAGCAAGGAATGTATTTTAGCTATCCGTACATTTGTCACACAACAAATCTAAAAGCAAAACTGCAATAGTGTAGTTTATGTTCTATAAAAACTGATTCAAAATGTCGATTCCATCAACAAGTGCATTTGGGCTGAACCATACAATCTGAAATTGAGCTTGTAAATACAGGCACTTTGCCAAAAAGACATTTAATTCCAGTATCCCAAACACCAGCATGAGTACTATAAGGCTTTCATTTATTAATGCAAACAATTTGTGGTTTTGAAATCACTTAAATCAACCAAAATTTTGTCCAGACAATACTTCAGAAATCCAGCGATTTCCCCTGGAGTTGTTTCAGTTTGCTTATACAATCAAGGAATCACAGAATAATAGAATTGTTGCAATGCAGAAGCATGCTATTTGGCCCATCAAGCCTATACCTCCTCTTTGTGGAGCATTGCAGTCCACTGAACAGTTCCCAAACAGTTTGCAAGTCAGACCTGAGTTCGCACATGGCAGAAGATGCCTGCAGATCCACAGTAGCCAGCAAATCCATACCGCTGGTCTCCAAAATGATCATTCATACATATGGGCTGTATATAAAGGTGGGCATTCCTAAGCTAGAGAGGACCTGTACATTTCAAAAGTAATTGCTGCAAATTGCTACAAAATGTTCTGGGACCCCACAAGGTTATAAAAGGCAACATCTCAATGTTTCTTGCTGATAGGTTCACATTACCAGAGCACTGAACAGAGACTTCTGCCTTGGCTTGGTATTGATCAAATCTCAGTCAATACATTGACACTGCAAAGGCCTGGTTGACACCTTTGTGCGATACTGAAGGAGTAGTGCACAGTCACAGGTGCCAAATTTTGGAAGAAATGTTAATCTAATGCACCATCTACACCCACCAGTGGATATAAAAAAATCCCATGCCACAATATGAAGAAAAGGAGAAAAGTTCTGTTTCCTGGCTAATATTTACCCTTCAACCAACATGAGTTAATCAGATTACTTTGCCACTTTCCCTTTTAGTATTTGTGAGATCCATACTGAAATAGACTGCCACGTTTCTGATGTTATTCAATGCTCAACATTACAGAAGTCCTTTGCACTGCTCATCTCAGTCTTCATGCTTTACTTCTTGTTGTTCATAGCCAGAATAGGAAAGCTGACAGGTCCCCCGCTGAAAACCCAGAACCAGCAGTTCCACAAAACAACACAAATGAGCCATTTATCAAGAATTAGACAAGTTAGTGAAGAGCTCATCATTTACACTCCACAGGGAAACAACATCAAAGGCATCAGAATCTTAACCATCAATTATCTTGCATTTTTTTTTCCTAAATATATGAATATATTTTGCTTTAAGACACACATTTACCCTCAAACAAATTCCCACACATGCTGAACAGAAGATACCAGGATCCTGCTATTTTTTCCTCCCCCTCAACGAGTTTCTAACGCAAAATGTGGAACATCTCAGTCAAAGCCTCCTGATAATTTAGTGTGCAGATGAACTACATGAATGAGGACACTCCCACACCCCCAGATTTGATTTCCAGTCTGTACTAAGTTCACCAATCTCATTTGGGGCAGTGATTGGGTGTTATAATAAGGTAAAGAAAGGGGATGTCATCAAGGATTCCTACTGGTGGCCTACATGTAGTAATTTCAGTGGGAAATGCATATTTGGACATCTAATGACTACAGAAGCAGAGTAGGCTGTGATTCTTCCCACTGTCAGCTAACCCATTGATAAACACATGAATAATAACCAGGGCTGTAATTATACAAGAAGTTTGCCAAGAAGTACTCAAGTTGGTAGGCTGGACTGGTGTTGTGGGGGTACCAACGAGTATATTATCCCACTGTAAATTTCAGTAGCAGCTGTGGCCAAAGGTGAGGACCTCAGGTGCTACTGAAAGGACGATATTATTCGCTGGTGGAAAATATGTGGCCTGGAACTGAGGCAGATTGGTGGCAAGAGAGGGCCAGTGACTAGAGGAAGAGGATTTGGAACTGGAACTAGGTCACTGAGGAAGGCAAGAAGCCAGGAGAGGATGCCAAGTGGTGGTGGTGGTGGGGGGTGGGGGGGGTGGGATGGAGAAAGAAGAAAGAGCAATCTGCTGTGGGGGTCTTCAAGGAAAGTGGAGGATGATGATGACAGTATAAAGAGAGGTGACCAGCAAAGATTCAGGTCAGGTGTCAGGGCTCTACAACACTGACTGGGTGCGAGAGGCATTTTCAGGAGCATCTCTAATTGGGGCTGGGAGTTGGATTCAAGAAGTTGTCAAGCAGTGGTGGGACGGTTGCATCGATCAGGGGAAATAAAACATTGGATTGGAGGCCAGGGCTAATTGGATAGTCAGAAGAAAGGACATTTTGTGGCCCTGTGGCTCAGGGTCCAATTCTCCAGTGTTGGAATGCAAGATCTAGTTGGAGTCTTGGGGAGGTGGGGTGGCAGGAGTATTAAAGGTATAGAACACTACAGCATAGGAACAGGCCCTTTGGCCCATGATGTTGTGCCAAACTAACTAAGCTAATGACAACTAATTAAACTAAACCCTTCTACCTGCACATGGTCCATATCCCTCTATTCTTGTGGCGACTCACCGTCTAGTCGGGCGAACTGGCTCGGCAGTCGGGTCGCGCGGTGTCGGAGCGACGAGGCCCAAGATGGCGGCGGGCCTCGTCTTTCCGAGCGACGGGGAGAACCCGCGCGCGGGGAAGTCCTGATGACGTAGGACTTACGTCATTGCCAGTTTTTTGGGCGGGAGTTTTCTCCCTTAAAGGGCCCGCGCAAGGCGGGAAAATAAACCAGTTCTGTTTGGCAATCCTCCGAGTGAGTCTTGTTTTATTCCGCGGTAGCAACCGCTACATTGGTGACCCCGACGGTCCAAACGGCTTTTGGACCCGCGAAATGGACGACAGCGCAGCAGCCAACGCAGTGGCCCTCAAGCTGCCCACCTTTTGGACACTTCGACCCAGCGTCTGGTTTGACCAGGCCGAAGCGCAATTCCACCTTCGGCAGATCACCTCCGACTCCACGAAGTACTACCATGTGGTTAGCTCTCTGGACCAAGAGACAGCTGCCCAGGTTGGAGACTTCATCCAGTCACCTCCGGAGGAAGATAAGTACCAGGCTTTCAAAGACCTTTTGATCCGGACCTTCGGCCTCTCCCGTCGTGAGCGCGCCACCCGCCTGCTTCATCTGGACGGCGTTTCCTCGTTGATACTGGAGCGGAGGTCAGTATTTTGCCCCCGACAGGCCGCGACACTCGTGACAGGCCACCAGGTCCTCTACTCAATGCCGCCAACGGTACAACGATACGGTCTTTCGGCACCCGTACGCTTCAATTACACTTTGGCGGCAGCCGTTTTACCTGGACCTTTACCCTTGCCACCGTCGCCCGACCACTCCTAGGAGCCGATTTCCTTCGGGCCCACAACCTGTTAGTCGACCTGCGAAGGAAGCGGTTAGTTCACTCTAGCACTCTCCGGACCTATCCCCTGGGAGAAATCAGCCCACCAGCCCCGCGCCTGGACTCCATTTCCCTTTCTGGCGACGATTTCGCCAAGCTCCTAGCCGAATTCCCATCGATTTTGGCACCTTCGTTTACAAATTCTAGGCCCACACATGGGGTACGACACCACATCATTACCACAGGGCCACCCCTTCATGCCCGAGCACGGCGATTACCTCCAGACAAGCTCCGCCTGGCAAAGGAAGAGTTCCGTCACATGGAGGAGCTGGGGATTGTTCGCAGGTCAGACAGCCCCTGGGCCTCCCCCATGCACATGGTCCCCAAAGCCACCAGAGGGTGGAGGCCCTGCGGCGACTGCCGCAGGCTGAATGACGCCACCACCCCGGACCGTTATCCCATCCCTCACATCCAGGACTTCACAGCGAACTTACACGGGGCCCGCATCTTTTCCAAAGTGGACCTCGTTAGGGGATACCACCAAATCCCGGTCCATCCGGATGACGTCCCCAAAACTGCCATTATCACCCCATTCGGCCTGTTCGAATTCCTTCGGATGCCGTTCGGCCTTAAGAACGCCGCGCAGACCTTCCAGCGGCTGATGGACGCGGTAGGCCGAGACCTGGACTTCGTGTTCATTTACTTGGACGACATACTGATCGCCAGCCGTAACCGCCAGGAACACCTTTCCCACCTCCGCCAGCTGTATTCCCGCCTCCGCGATTTCGGCCTCACGATTAACCCGTCCAAGTGCCAATTCGGACTTGACTCTATCGATTTCCTCGGCCACAAAATCACCAGCGACGGGGCAACACCCCTACCCGCCAAGGTGGATGCTATCCGCCATTTTGCCCGCCCCGACACAGTCAAAGGCCTACAGGAATTCCTTGGGATGGTCAACTTTTACCATCGTTTCATCCCTGCGGCAGCCCGTATCATGCGCCCTCTGTTCTCGCTGCTGGCTGGTAAGGGCAAGGACATCATCTGGACTGACGAGGCTGCGGCTGCTTTCGTTGAGGCCAAAGACGCCCTGGCAGATGCCACGATGCTGGTACACCCCAGGACTGACGTCCCGACTGCCCTCACGGTAGACGCGTCCAACACTGCGGTGGGTGGGGTACTGGAACAGCTACTCGAAGGCCGCTGGCAACCCTTGGCATTTTTCAGCAAGCACCTTAGACCGCCCGAACTGAAGTACAGCGCTTTTGATCGGGAACTTCTAGCGCTGTATCTGGCAGTCCGACATTTCCGATACTTTCTAGAAGGCAGGCCTTTCACCGCTTTCACCGATCATAAGCCTCTGTCCTTTGCCTTCTCCAAAGTCTCCGATCCCTGGTCAGCTCGTCAGCAGAGACAATTATCCTACATTTCCGAGTTCACAACTGACATCCAACATGTCTCCGGAAAGGATAATGTTGTTGCTGATGCACTTTCCAGACCAACCATCCACAACCTATCCTTGGGTGTCGACTACACGGCCCTGGCTGACGCACAGCAAGCCGACGACGAACTGCCCAGCTACAGAACTGCAATCTCGGGTCTACAGCTCCGAGATTTCTTGGTTGGTCCAGGTCAGCGGACCCTACTTTGCGACGTTGCGACTGGTCAGCCCCGCCCTATAGTCCCTGCAGCCTGGCGGAGACGCGTTTTTGACTCGGTACATGGGTTGGCGCACCCGTCCATCAGATCTACTGTCCGACTGGTCGCCAGCAAGTTTGTCTGGCATGGCCTGCGCAAACAGGTCAGTGAGTGGGCCAGGACTTGTCTGCACTGCCAGACGTCAAAAATCCAGCGACACACCAAGGTCCCACCACAGCAGTTCGAGCCTACCCGTAGGAGGTTCGACCACATACATGTCGACCTCGTGGGCCCTCTGCTGGTTTCAAGAGGAGCCCGGTACCTCCTTACCATCGTGGACCGGTTCACGAGGTAGCCTGAGGCAACCCCCCTGACTGACATCACAACTGATTCCTGCGCCCGAACGCTGCTCACAACTTGGGTCTCACGTTTTGGCGTTCCGGCCCACATCACTTCAGACAGAGGCACCCAATTCACTTCCAGTCTCTGGGCTGCATTAGCGAACCTGCTAGGGACGCGGCTGCACACCACCACGGCCTACCATCCTCAATCAAACGGGTTGGTGGAACGTTTTCACCGCCATCTAAAATCGGCCTTGATGGCCCACCTGAAGGGTCCTAACTGGGTTGACGAGCTGCCTTGGGTCCTGCTCGGCATACGCACTGCCCCCAAAGAAGACCTCCGCACTTCGTCAGCTGAGCTTGTATACGGGGCGCCACTAGTTGTCCCCGGGGATTTCATACCTGCCCTTCGGGACCAAGGGGAACAACCCCCAGCAGTCCTACAAAGACTGCGCGAGAAGCTTGGCGCCTTGGCCCCAATTCCCACCTCATGGCACGGTCAAGCCTCATCCTGCCAGCCCAAGGAACTACGGGACTGTAAGTTTGTTTTCGTTCGCAGCGGCACACCTCGGGCGCCATTGCAACGACCATATGAGGGACCGTTCCAAGTCATACGGAATAACGGATCCACTTTTATTTTGGACATTGGAGGCAGGGAACAGGTTTTCACGGCGGACCACCTCAAACCAGCCCATTTGGATCTGCAACAGCCTGTCGAGGTTGCCACGCCGCGACGCAGAGGCCGCCCCCCTAAGCGGCAGCTGGCACAGCCCACGGACCTTGGGGACTGTCTCACCGGTTCTGGGGGGGGGTTGTGTGGCGACTCACCGTCTAGTCGGGCGAACCGGCTCGGCAGTCGGGTCACGCGGTGTCGGAGCGACGAGGCCCAAGATGGCGGCGGGCCTCGTCTTTCCGAGCGACGGGGAGAACCCTCGCGCGGGAAAGTCCTGATGACATAGGACTTACGTCATTGCCGGTTTTTTGGGCGGGAGTTTTCTCCCTTAAAGGGCCCGCGCAAGGCGGGAAAATAAACCAGTTCTGTTTGGCAATCCTCCGAGTGAGTCTTGTTTTATTCCGCGGTAGCGACCGCTACATTCTCTGCATATTCAACACCTCTATCGTATCTGTCTCCACTGCCACTTCTGACAGCGCATTCCAGTAAGGCACTTGAAAAGGTCCCTCAGAGTAGATTGATTCAGAAGATAAAGATGCATGGGATCCAGGGTGAATCACAAGTTTGGATTCAGGACCAGCACCCATAGAAGACAGAGTTGGGGTAGAAGTCTATTATTCTGACTGGAGGTCTGTGACCAGTGGTGTTCTGCAAGGATCAGTACTGGGACCTCTGTTGTTTGTGATATGTATTAATGATGTGAATGAAAATGTAAATGGGTAGATTAGCAAGTTTGTGGATGACACCAAGATTGGTGGAGTTGTGGACAGTGCAAAGAACTATCAAAGAATACATTGGGATTTTAGATCAGTTACAGGTATGGGCAGAGAAGTGGCAGATGGAGTTTAATCCAGGCAAGTGCGAGGAGTTGCACTTTGGGAGGTCAAATGAAAGGAGAAAGTATACAGTTAATGGTAGGCCTCTTAATAGCTTTGAGGTACAGAGGGATTTTTGGGTCCAGGTCCATAGCTTACTGAAAGTGGCTACGCAAATGGATAAGGTGGTAAAGGAGGCATGTGGCATGCTTGCCTTCATTGGTAGGGGTGATGAGTATAAGAGGAAGGAAGTCATGCTGCAGCTATATAAAACTTTAGTCAGACTGCACTTGGAGTATTGCGTGCAATTCTGGTCACCCCTACATAGGAAGAATATGGAGACTGTGGAAAGGGTGCAGAAGAGGTTTACCAGGATGCTGCCTGGATTGGAGGGTATGAGCTACAAGGAAAGGTTGGACAAACTTGGGTTTTTCTCCCAAGAGGCTGAGGAGAGACCTAAGGGAGGTTTTTTAAAAAAATTATGAGAGGGTAGAGATGCAGAATCTTTTCCCTAGGGTAGAAGTGTCAAACACCAGTGGATATGTTTTTAAGGTCTGGGGCGGGGGGGCGGGGTGGTTAAAAAGGTGATGTGAGGGGCAAAGTTTCTTTCAAAAACATAGAGGTAGGTGTCTGGAATTGGTTACCAGGGCTAGTTGTGGAAGCAGGCTGTTTGATGGAGTTCAAGAGGCTTTTAGATAGGCACATGAATATGAAGGGAATGGAGGGGTATGGATGATACACAGGAGGAGGAGATTTTGTATTAAATTGGCATCAAGATCAGCAGAACATCAGCCGAATGGTCTGTCCAGTGCCGTACTGTTCTATGTAACATTTATTGCTAGGGGAATTGAATACAAAACTAGAGAGGTTATGCTTCAGTTATATACAGTACTAGCATAAATGGAGTACTGTATAGAGTATTGGTTTCCTTACTTCAGGAATTAGTTCAGAGGACTGAACAAATTCTGGAATGGATGGGTTGTCTTATGAGGGAAAATTGTACAGGGTAAGCTTATATCCACTGTAGAAGAGCGAGAGGGAACTCCTTGATTGAAGCATATGGATGTGGAAAGGATTGTTCATCTGTTGGGAGAAGCTGGAACTATGGACACTAAAAATAAGGAGTCATGCCTTATAAGACAAATGAGATGAACTTGTTTTCTCTAAAGAGGGTCACAAATCTTTGGAACACTCTCCCTGAAAAGGTGGCGGAAGCAGAGCCTTTGAATATTTTAAAGCAATGTTGATCTTATTTAATAGTTGAGTAGGTTCAAGGGCCGAGTGGATTACTTTTAATTCATATCTTCAAATCTATGTCCATACAGTGGTTAAGTTACTGGACAAGCAGCCAGGGTTCTGGACCACTGATCCAGATATGAGAGTTTAATTCCCAACATGACAGTTAGACAAAGTAAGTTCAAGTATGGAAAAATCTGGAATTAAAGCTAACCTTGGTAACAGTAACCATGAAACTGCTGGATTTTTGCAAAAATCCCATCTGGTTCACTAATATCCTTCATGGAAGAAAGTCTACTATCTTTCTCTGGTCTGGTATACATGCGACTTCAGACCCATCAAGTGGTTGCCTCTTAACCACCTTGTCAGTTCAGAGGCAATTGGGGATGCTGGCGTTGCCAGTGACATCCATATCCTGTGTATTTAAAAAAATAATTGGATTAATCCAAACCTATTGGTTCATGATAAATATCTAAAGTGAATGCCCTTCAAATGAGGAATTAAATTCAAATTAAATTGGTTCAAGCTTGATTGAATTTCTCTCAAAGTTTATTCTCAGAGAGGAATATCTGGAATTAGGCAGCATCTTTTTTTTAAAATATTGATTCATGGGCTGTGGGTGTCACCATCAAGACCACCATTTATTGCTCATTGCCCTTAAGGATGGTGGAGCCACCTTCTTGAACTGCTGCTGTGCTTGTAGTGTATACTGAGCAAAACTTTAACATAAAAGAGATTTTTTTAAAAATTTATTAGATGAATAATGAATGTAGTTGCTTATGCTCTCCTTTTTGCTTTCTCAGCAGGTGGCCTTCACTAGTAGAGCTAGCATGTATTGCCCTGCCTTGGGTGCCCTCAAGGAGATGGTTGTGGACCTTTTTCAAGTGGTGAAATACTCCACACTGCTGTTAATAAAAAATAACAAATTTTCACCCACCAAAGAAATATGCATGATTCAGGATGGCATTTGAATTGCAGATAAGAACATGGAATTGGTTATGTGCACCTGTTGACCTTGCCTTGACAGGTGATAAAGGTCACATGTTTGGAAGTGCTGGCATGCCACCTCATTGGAATGCATTCTGTACATGATGCACATTGCAGCCACTGTGCACTGATGGTGGAAAGAGTGGGTGTTTAAGCTGGTGGCATGATGCCAATAATGGGACACTTTGTTTTGCATGGTGTTGAGCTTCTTTAGATTCCTTGCAGGCAAGTAAATATATATTCCATCTGGTGCCTTCTCTGCAGTGGACAAACTTAGGGGACTCTCAAAGAGAGACAATTGCCACAGAATACCAGGCATCTTACCTGCTGTCAGTAACCATATCATTTTGGTGTTTCATCTAGTGGAGGTCTAATTAATAGTGACCACACACATTCTCCCCACACCCAGAATAATGCCATTCACAGTCAAGAGGGAGATAGTACTGCTCTGACTTGTTGGAAGTGGTCATTGTCTGGCTCTTGTTTGGCATTGATGTTACTCGATGTTAATCACCTAGCTCAGATATTCAGGTTTTTGCTGCCTATGAATGTGTACTGTTTCAATTTCTCTGGAAGTAGAGATAAAACCTGGCACCTTCATCAAATAGTTCCACATTTAACCTTATGACAAATGAAACAGTTATTGATGGAACAGCTGAAGGGGGTGAAATGTAGGGCACCATCCCATTTCTTAAAAGAACATTCCACCTAAGGCATCCTAAATCTAAATCTATTTTACTTGTGTATGTCCAAATTTGTTAAAGTTTGAATTATTTGCCCTTTTAATTCACAAACTTCCATTCTGCAGGCCATGGCAGCTACAGTGATTATATGTTCCACCTTTCTTTCTAACTCTCAACACCTTTCAAGTTCAATTGTTGCTGAATTCAAGACCCACAATCATCAGCACCGTACCCAGCAATCTTACAGCATTTTAATAATATGTTCTGTAGATGGTCTTTTTATGCAGCATGGTAGAGTAAAGGTTAGCACGACGCTATTACAGTGCCAGCGACCCGGGTTCAATTCCAGCTGCTGTCTGCAAGGAGTACGTACCTTCTCCCCGTGACCACATGGGTTTCCTCCGGGTGCTCCGGTTTCCTCCCACATTCCAAAGATGTATGGGTTAGGAAGTTGTGGGCATGCTATGTTGGCGCCAAAAGCATGGCAACACTTGCAGGTTGCCCCCAGAACATTCTACGCCAAAGATGCAGGTCACTGTGTGCTTCAATGTACATGTGACTAATAATGAAAATCTTATCTTATTTGCCAGTCAGAATCAACTAGGAATGAAAAGAACCCAAATCAGCATTCATTCAAGGATGGTTGAGGATGTTCTTCAAGATCTTCTCCCATTACCCATTTAATTATCCATCACCAAACATGATGAATGTGGCAGGACTGTGGCCTTTTTATCTGATCTTTTGGTTGTGGGATTAGTTTCATTCCGTACATTGCTTGCTGGCTAACCTGATTGAACACAATTCCAACAACACTCAAAAAGCTCGACACCCCCCTGGATAAAGCAGCCAGCTCAACTGACACTCACTACTCTACCCCAACTTTCACTCCCTCCGCCAATGGTGCGTCCTTGCTGCAGTCTGTTTCGTCTACTAATTACATTACAACAAGAAACAATCCATTCACTGGTGAAGTGTACCCTGAATGAATACCGATTTAGATTCTTTTTAATCATTGATGATCAGAATTTAATCATCAGCTGTATTGATACCTATGGATTTCGATGAGCTGCATTCCGAGCAGGTTGGGGGTTGGTGCAGAGGGTTGATGGTAATCTAACTGGGTGATATTCTAGATGATGAAGATGAAATAGCTAAAATAGTATTTCAGTGAGAACAAAATCTAACGAAACACCAACTTGGTGATACAATGACAGGCAGCTCTAGATTCAATGATAGTAACAGAAAGTGAAAATACGTAGCATCTCTGCATACCAACCCCATGAAGTCAATAAGTACTTGGAATATTACAGGATCCTCTCTGAATGTGAGGGGAATTTATGGAGGAGACATAGGACGGGATACACCTCATCACCTGCAATCCCCATCCATGCCTACTCACTCGGCCTGATGCAGAGGGCTGATCTCCCTGACAATCATGCCACTGGAGTCAGGCAGCAAGGCTGATTAGACGCAAGGACCTACTCCCAGCATGTATTAAAACTTCCAGGAATCATTAAAAAATCAAAATATAAATAATTTTTTAAAAATTCCTCCCTTCCCTGTTTCCAGGCCAAAATCAAATGGGGTCCAACAGATCTGACCCAAAAGGACTGGAGAAGTGATTCCCCAGTGTAACAATGGAGAATATCCAGAAGACCGAACACCACCACTGGTCTCCATATGGAGCTTCACATCGGGTGTAGTATCAGCTTTAAATCCAAGATTTCTTTGACCAGGAAGACTTGCCCCAGTACAGGCTGGAACACTGGCTTGACGCAAGTGTGTACACAATATGATCACAAGTTCAACATAGTTAGCAATCTATTGACATTAAATGGCAACAGAAATGTTTGTTGATAGCTTGAATACACCACATCCAATTTAAACAAGAGCCCAGAACATAATTTTTTTAAAAATCCATTTGCATCAGTTGTATGTGTAAATTGTGCATAGCAGAGATTTGTCACATTTTACAGATTGCATATTTCCCTGGAGAAGTCCTGTCTATCCAAGAACTGGAGCAGGCACTTCTTGGTGCGATTCACTCTAGCACCAATTCCATTTTCCTATTACTTTGAACACATTATGAAACCATCCAAATGCACAGTACTTACTGATTCCAGATTTACTGAATTACAGAATCCAGCATCTACAATGTGTCTCCACACCAGTTATTATGTGCTTAAAGGAAGAAATTGAATCAAGAAGTTGTGATTTATGACCCATGTTATCAACGAACAGTACAGCAAGGAGTAATCACTCTGAAAGAAATGAAACATGCATAATTTAAAGTATACCTGCAAGTTATTGTTTATGTGTTAAAATCATCCCCTGTAATTTTTACTTCCATAAAACTTCACTGCCGATGGACCTCAATACAGAACGCCACCATAGAAAGATCAAATTAAATGGTACTGATTAATTTTCCATGGGTCACCATGCCAATACCTTTGCTGTTATCTGCAGGCCAGAAGTTCTGTCTGTGAAACCTGTAGGTTGGGTTTTAATATCTTTTAAAAACACAATAACAACAATGCTTCATGTCCCAATTACACAACTTTTGATAATTTCCAATTTGATGAAAGTTTAATAAATAAAAAAAATAACATTAGCACACATTTGGCACGTCAAAAATGCACAATCCAATTTCTGGGCAATGGTGTTTTCTTAAAGCATCATTGCTTCAGAGATATGTCAGTGGCAATTCAATCAACATGAAGGCCAATACTGACTGAACCAAAATAAATCACTTCAGTCATCACTTGAAAAGGGATTGTGTCATAGGTTATTCCTTAGTGCAACAATTCAACATCTATAGTATGTGACTGTTTAAGAGTCAAGCCATGCAACTCAATTTGGTTTTCAGATGTCACCTCAAATCTATTGAATTGAGACAAATGAGGTTGGAAGACAATGGCACTTTGCAAGAAAGGAAACCCCAAACATGCATTTTCCTTTGAAGCTTTGATACAAACCAGTTGCAGCTATGTGAAGCAGGAAAACTAAGATCCAACAGCATATTACTCTCAGTAGTGTTTGTCAATCACTTCTTTTCCAGTGTGAATGCCAATCAAGTCACAAAACCTAATCTCATCGTCAAAAGAAGGTGTCTTTTTGAGTATCTAAAGAAGTGGGATTAATTCACTGCTTTCCCATTTAGCAAACTAGATAAAAGAAAAAAATCACTATGGAGATGTGTTCAGTTCTTTGCAGCCTATTATTGGGTTTCAATTATTTCAGTTCCTTTTCAAAGTTGAAGGAGCAACACTTCTATTCACAAATGCTAGTTATTTGATGCTGGTTCCTAAGGATACAGGAGCATACTTGGATGATGCTTTTACTCTCAGTAGGTTAAAATTTTAAATAGAATCAGTCAAGTTTTTGAACATGAACTGATTACTTTTCTTTGTCTGAGCAGATGAAGCTTATACAGATTGAATTTAAAATTACTGAATCAGCCTAATTACTTAGGTGAAAACAACTGATGTGTGCCACACTCCACTGGAGATTTAGAAATAATCTTGCAATTTCATCAGTTTTGATAACAGAAAGAAAATATAATGCTCCACAGTTGCATGAAGCAATGACCTTAATAAATGCAGTTAAAACAGAACCACCTTTAAATTCCAGCTTTCTTATGCAATATAGCTACTGTTATTCAACAGGAAATCCAAATACTTTGGAGCGCAGATAGAGTATTAGAACAAAGCATCCCTGCACTCATTCCACTCAAAGGCCAATTGCCAGCAAAATATTTGCAGCTGCTTACAGCTGGAAATCATTAAGCATCAAGGAAACGATTTGTAGCTGAATAAAACAAAGAAAATAATTAAACAGGTTGCTTTAAGATCCTAATACTTCATGCACTCAATATGTCACAACAAATAGCAAATCTTCCAAAAGTAATAAGGTAATTCATTTTGAAATAAAATTAATTTTTTTATTATCAGGAAACAGCTACAAAGGGTCATGTCCTTTTTCACTTTCATCTGTTCACCTGGGGCTAAATGATTGCCAGGTTTAGGTGTGAATGCGGAGTATGGATTACAGTCAGATCGGTTATGATCTGATCGACGTGTGGAGCACAGGAACAAAGGGCTGAGTGGCCTATTCTGGCTCCTAATTTATGTGCACCTGCCCAGCTTCTGCTGAGAAGGTAAGACTGAAAATAGTTGCCGGTAATGTTCCAGCTTATTTAGCAACACAAGTCTGCTAATCAAATAGATATTACTGAACAACATCAGAACATTAGAAACAAAGGCAGGCTAATCAACCTGCTGCTGTGCCATAGTGGTGTGTATCTGTGCCTCAGAGTCATTTATCAACTTTCTTATTGCAAACAAAGCTATTTACTTCAGTTCTAAGCTTCAAGAACAGCCTTTAGGTGAAGAGAGTTCCAGATTCTTAGTACGAAGTTCTCACACCACCAACCCCCCCCCCCCACCAATGCCGAGGGAGAAAAGCCTACTAGCAGTTCTTTTGGTTCAATTGCTCTTTGCCAGTTGTGAAAGATCTTGGAATTGTAAAGACATTTTGACAATATAATTTCAGATTATAAATTATTAGCATGATTTGTATATGGTCAGGCACATTTTTTTTTTATTAAAACAACTGGATCCTTGACTTCCTGACCAAGAAAGACTGCAGTCAGTAAGTATAGGCAGCAACACCACCACCATAATTAATTTCAACACTGGTGCCTCAAGGCTGGGCCTTCAGCTCCCTACTCTACTCCCTATACACTCATGACTGCGTGGCCAGATTCTGCTCAATCTACAAGTTTGCAGGTGACACCACTGTAATGGACCAAATCTCAAATAACGACAAGTCAGAGTACAGGAAGGAGATAGAAAGCCTAGTGGCATGGTGTCATGTCAACAACCTTTCCCTCAATGTCAGCAAAAAAAAAGAGCTGGTCACTGACTTCAGGAAGGTGTGGGGGGGGGTTGGAGGCAGTGCACACGCTCCTGTTTACATCAACAGTGCTGAGGTCAAGAGGATTGAAAGCTTCAAGTTTCTAGGAGTGAACACCACCAATAGCCTGTCCTGGTCCAACCACCTAGACAGCAGAGCCAAGAAAGTGCATCAGTGCCTCCACTTCCTCAGGAGGCTAAACAAATTTGGCATGTCCCCTTTGACCTCACCAATCTTTAATCAATGCACCATGGAAAGCATCCTATCCAGATGCATCACAGCTTGGTATGGCAACTGCTCTGCCCAAGATCACCAGAAACTGCAGAGAGTTGTGGACACAGCTCAGCACATCATGGAAACCAGCCCCCCTCCACATGCTCTGTCTGCACTTCTCGCCAATTTGGTAAACAATCAACATAGTCAAAGACCCCACCCACAGAACAGCTACTTCCCTTCAACCATTCAGTTCTTGAACCAACCAGCAAGACCCTAATCACTAGAGTTTAGCAACACTATGACCACGTTGACACTTTGCACTGAAATGGACTTTGCTTTTTTTTTGTTCTAATTGTGTTCTTTCTTGTAAAAGTTGTGTTTATGTTTTTTTCTTGTGAATGCTGCTTATGATACTATGCGCTTGTGATGCTGCTGCAAGTAAGTTTTTCATGCACCTGTGCATAAATGTACTTGTGCATACGACAATAAACTCTACCTCGACATTCGCTCTTCTCCCCCTCCCATTGGGCAGAAGATACAAAAGCCTGAAAGCACGTACCACCAGGTTGAAGGACAGCTTCTATCCTGCTGTTATAAGACTATTGAATGGTCCCCTAGTACAATAAGATTGGCTCTTGACCTCAAAACCTACCTCGTTATGGCCTTGTGCCTTATTGTCTGCCAGCACTGCACCTCCTCTGTAACACTTTATTCTGTGTTCTGTTATTGCTTTCCCTTGCACTACCTCAGTACACTGTTGTAATGTAATTATCTGTAAGGATGGCATTCAGAACAAGGTTTTTCACTAACCAGAACGTGTGACAATAATAAACTAATTTAAGTGGAAGTTTAATCATTTGGGATACTCCTAGATCTTTTTTCTACTTGACAGAGGTAGTGACCGCACAAGCACCCACTGAACTACAACCAATTTAAAACAAAGCTCTATAGATGCTAACAATCTATGAAAAATAATAGCACCTCTAGCAGAGTATGAATTGTAGGACCATTATCAGACAAAATTTGACACTCATCTACGTCATATTAGGCCAGCAGTTTTGTCAAAGAGGTAGGTTTAAAATGATGACTTAAAGTAGGAGACAGCAGTAGTGGGGGATAATGAATGAATTTCAGGCTCAGGTAGCTTAAGCTGCTTTCTCAAAGTTTTCTTAGGATTCTAGTTGCTATATCCGTCTACTGAAAGCAGTTAGTTCTGATGTTCTGAACCCTAAAGTATTTGTAAAGGAACAAGAGGCTGACGTCAACATTTCCTCCAAAGAAATTTCACAGAGTTCAGTTACTGTTTGCAAGTTATTACATGCAAGTCTTCCTCATAGCAAAATTCCCTCTCCATGCAACATTTCCTAATTTGTTGTTTTTTCCCTCTTTGATTAAAATTTAACAATCTAAATCTCTCGTATCCTCCACAACAATAATTCTGTCAGATTAATGTAAATTCAATAGAATCCCTCAGTTAATCTTGCAAGAAGTTACATTTCTACTGTATGATCAGAAGCATTTTCAAATAAAAAAAAGACAAAAAAAAACAAAAGTAACAAAGTGCTGCTTCAGTTCTGCAGATTTGTGGCGAGAACCCATCTGGAGAACCTTGGTCAGTTTTAAGCATTCAGCCCCAGTGTTCTTAACTTTCAAAATATTCCACTCATGAACCAAGTACAACAATTTCTGGTCATCCAACACTAATTAAAAGTAGATGTTCAGAAATACCTAAGATTTGAAATTTAATTCTCACTTAACTTTTCAGTAAAGCTTTTTTGAATTAATGAACTAAAAACCTCAGGAAGTGTAGCCTTAGGCCTTGTCCCTGGATGGAAAATGAGCAATTACAAATCAGCAGCCTGTCTTAGCCCACACGGTTAGAACTGTCCATGAAGCTTACCTACCTCTTCTGAGCAGGCAGAGAGGACACCTGCTGAAACTGGCAGCCCCTCTTACAAATGTAGGTCCAGTTACAGTATATCATTGTGAGTTCTACTCTTCCAACTGAGCAGGAGGAGTGGATGGGGCCAGAAAAATTCATTAAATAAAAAACCACTAATACCAAGGGAGACTCAATTTCATATCAGATTTGTTTCAACATTACACAATTGAAAACTTTTTTTTCTACAACAAAGCACAATAATAACTACATCAGGTCATTTTGTGCCACTTGTTAAATTTGACTGGAAACTTCCTGTTGCAAGTCACCCTTGCAATTCCTACAGGATTGAGGTATGCACGAGACAATGGCCTTCCACAAGCAATACAGCTTTTGAATACTTGCAGGCCAGTGAAATATTTGCCCAAACCCTACCCCATCCCCACAAAATTACATCTACTTGCTCAAGACCCCAATCTCCAGGAGGATACAAAAGCTCCTCTCTACAGCCCCCAAGCTTGTCACACCATCTTCACCCACCCCAAAGTAAAAGAAGTCCCAATCTCTTCCTTCCCACTGATATCTACACAAGGATGTGTGAGCACTGGAACACTGGTTCCAGGAACACGGAATGCTGAAATGTTCACTCACCCAATTTTCCTCCTTACAATCCTATCCACAAGCCACTGCACAAGTCTGTGGCCAACCTAATCCTGGTGTTGGCAGTAAATGTTCAGGAGTGAAAATATGCAACACCCATTTTGTTGTGACCAAGGCCTCAAACATTGGGTGAAACTTAAAACAACCAAAGTGGGTTTTGTCCCAACACATCCAGGCCCACTCCATAAGGTGCTCTGAAATTCCCTAGCCAATATTTTAATATTTTGATTTTCCTTGTGCAGCCAGGAAGAGCTTAAGTCCAGTTGAAGTTTAGACTTCCCTCCCTGGTTCTCCCAACCAGGGAGCCACTTGACCATCCAGTCACTAACTGGAGAATTCCTTTGTTTATCTATTAAGGGAACCAAAGTAACATCAACACAAAAGCAGCTGGGATTCAAAGGCTAGTCTCATCATTTCTAGCTAATATGATAAGTTATCAAACTTTCATTGATAACTATACAGGAACTATTTCTGCTTTGATGAGCAATAAAAGCTTTGCAATATAAAAACAACATTCTGAGTATTGGACAATGCATCAATAGATTCAGCAATAAATTCAACAATAGATAAACTATATGGATGACTATTTTTACCACATCACTTGGGTGGTAAACCAACCAGTTTCCAAGAGGTATCAGGCTGTTTCTTAAAGGACATGCCATCTATAACCCCTGTTAAAGACCTAATAGACAATAGGAACATTATCTGTTCTCCTTCATTACACCCAAGGCCTTTATAGTAACCATACCTCATCCATCACAGAGGGAGGGAACATGTTGAATTTATTTAGCACCTTTGACATTCACAAGAAATCCCAATGCACTTTACAATCATTTGGAAACAGGAGCTCAACATGTGCACTGTGATATATTTGAGGAATAACTTTTGGCTGGGACACCAGTAAAATTTCCCTCCTCTTCTTCAAATAGGGTAATGGAATAGTTTCCATCCTCCTGAGCAACCAGATGAGGTTCTACTTGAATGTCTCAGCTGAAAGTTAACACCTCAGGCAATGGATTGATCCTCAATATTAAAATGTGCATTTGTCTAAAAAAAAAGGCTTTGCATGAATGATCTTCTGACTTGGAGGGTACAGTCTGACCAGGAAGCCAACACTGACACTGAAAGGTTAGCAATTTGTCAATTAAACATTAATTTCATTAGACTAGATGCAGGGCAAGCAAAACTGGTATTGAAACAGTGCATTCCTACATTTTATCAAATGAGTCATTCATTCCAAGTTAAACTAAACCTGCAGTAAATATCTGTAAAGGACTTTCAGATGTTGCTGGCATCCTCTGTGGAAGTTGTGCCAAAATCCTTTGAACTTCATTTGAGGTATTCATGATTCCTGTATGGTGAAGCTTTTTAATTGGAACAGATCAAAGTACAGATTTGAAACAAAATAAAAGGATTATGTACTTTAACTAGGAGCCAATTATGAAAAACATTCTTTATCCCTTTGAACGGAGTTTGTCTACTACAGCCTTCTGTTGCAAATTCTTTTTCTGTAATGAAACATTCTCACTGCAAAATTCTTGCTCTGTGTAAGTGAAAGCAGAAACAGAAGAAAAGATTCTTACAGCGCTACTTTTAACCTGCTAAAATGGGAGGGAAAGCTCATCTCTGTGTTCATGGGACTTTACAGGGTGGGGTGCATATTCAAAGAAGGAGAACTGCTTACTATCTAAGGCAGCCTTAGAGGAGTAGGTATAAGAGATGACCACTCAGATGTTGACAGTCAGAAGTGAAGTGTTACCGAAATTTTGTTGGATTTTCTTGCATTTTCCAAAGTAACAGAGCACAGAAGTGATTTGTACGTTATATAATACAAATTTATTTTGGCAATTCACAATCAAAAATAATCTGATCATATTGCACAAGACTGGTTTACATCATGCAACACTGCTTTCATCTTGAGGCAGACTCCTGCATCGTCAAAGATCGCCAATGCCAATAGAAAATAAACTGCAAATCTATTTTATGTGAAAACTTACTATCCAGTACACAGCTGCTAAATAAGACCAGATGTTTCTCAATGAATTAAAGGAACAGTTCAGCATCGAGAATCAGAAGAATCTTAACCATTCCAACTCCATTTTGCAGCCTGCAGCGCGTTTAATCCCAAGACTATTATTTCAATGCAAATCACTGAAATTATGTGTCTCCATCCTCTTCACAAGTAATTTCCTAAATCAGAAAAAAAATAGCTTTTTGCAGAAAAATAATTCTTGTCTATATTAAGTTTTGTAGCTTTATATCTTTACAATACTTAGCAAGGAATGTAGTATAATGGAGAGAGATTTAGCATTCCACCCAACCAGCAGTGAAAACAAGTTGTCCAGATTTTTAGCATGTTATAAGAATAATTAGCTTACACAGAAAGGTTTTTGAATGTTCCTTTTCCAGTAGGTCCAGAACTGTGTTTCCTCTAAATATTCCATTCTACTCATGTGGGCAAACATGTCAACATTCACACTTCAGGCATTCAGCTCAAACGTTTTAAAACATACAAAGTACCATGTGAAGTCACTAGGACCGAACAAAGGAAAAACAAGGAGTGGCAGACAGTCAAACCCACTTCGTTGCCTGCAATCAGACTTCTTTCTTCACCTCTGCCATCAATTTCACCAGATTTAAGGGCAACCTAGGAATGCCAAGGAAATGAATTTAAATGGATGCAAACAAATGGAATGTCATTTGAAACTATTTGGTATATTACATAATACATGCATGTTAGTAAAAGTACTTTAATGTGAACAGAGGAATTATGGGATCCAAGCCAATCGTCCATGTTTAAAACGTTAGCATCTTGAGTTTATTGAGACTTTGTTTTACTTCAATCCAGATCCAACTGTGTTTGATAATTTCTGACACATAGCTTTCTATTTTTGTTATGGACTCAGCACTAAATAGGCAGGGTTCACAGGGTTATGCCATTTCCCAGATGTTTCAAATTGGGCTTCAGACTTCAAGGATACAATTTTCACCAGATCTTTTTTGCTAAAAAGCATCCGGATCACCAAGATAAGGTCTTAAGTTGCAATGCCGATATATCCCTCATTTCTATGACACTTTGTTAAGATTTCTGCCTGCGGGAGCTCTGTATGCTGTACGATAGGTTATATCATTCCTCTGTCCATCTAATAATTTCTTACCATAACATAGCTTGGAATAGAGTGTCCGATTTGGATGTCTGGTGTTGGGTATGAGAGTGATGTGGCCTGACTAATATAAACTGAGTGTAACTTAGTGCCTCAGTATTGGGGATGTTGGCCTGCCACAATGATAGCCACACAGCTAACATGAATGCCACCGAGCCAACCACTGAGATAAAGGTTTAGATGTCTTAGCCAGTTTGGAGGTGCCCTACAGTCATTGGCAGAGGAAGTATAGAACATTACAGCACAGTACAGACCCTTCAGCCCACGATGTTGTGCCGACATTTCATCCTGCTCTAAGATCCATCTCGCCCTTCCCTCCCACAGACCCCTCCATTTTTCTATCATTCATGTGGCTATCCGAGTCCCTTAATTGTATCTGCCCCCACAACCTCTGCCAGCAGTGCATTCCACGTACCCACCACTCTAAAAAAAACACTTGCCTCTGATATCCCCCTTATACCTTCCTCCAATCACAATAAAATTTTGTCCCCTCACGTTAGCCATTTTCACCCTGGGAAAATGTCTGACTGTCCACCCGATCTACGCCTCATCACCTTATCCTATCAAGTCCTGCTCCCATCAAGTCACCTCTCATCCTCCTTCTCTCCAAACATAAAAGCCCTAGCTCACGCAACCTATCCTCACAAGACATGCTCTCCAATCCAGGCAACATCCTGGTAAATCTCCTCTGCACCCGCTCTAAAGCTTCCACATCCTTGCTATAATGAGGCAACCAGAACTGAACACAATGCTCCAAGTGTGGTCTGACCAGAGTCCTATACAGCTGCAACATCACCTTGCGGCTCTTGAACTCAATACCCCGACTAATGAAGGCCAGCACACCATACACCTTCCTAACAACCCTATCGACCTGCATTGCAAACTTGAGGGATCTATGAACGTGGACCCTAAGATCCCTCAGTTCCTCCACACTGGTCAGAGTCCTACCATTAACCTTGTATTCTGCCTTCAAATTCGATCTTTCAAAGTGTATCACTTCACACTTTCCCAGGTTGCACTCCGTCTGCCACTTCTCAGCCCAGATTTGCATTCTATCAATGTCCTGTTATAATCTACAACAACCTTCTACACTATCCACAACAGCATCAACCTTCATGTCATCAGCAAACTTACACATCCTCATCCAAGTCATTTATAAAAATTACAAAGAGCAGGGGTCCCAGCACAGATCCCTATGGAACACCACTGGTCACTGACCTCCAGGCAGAATATGGTCTATCTACCACCACCCTCTGTCTTCTATGGGCGAGCCAATTCTGAATCCACACAGTGAGGTTTCCCTGGATCCCATGCCTCCTGACTTTCTGAATGAGCCTTCCATGAGGAACGTTATCAAACACCTTACTAAAATCCATGTACACCACATCCATTGCTCTACCTTCAACAATGTGCTTTGTCACATCCTCAAAGAATTCAATCAGGCTTGTGAGGGACAACCTGCCCCTCACAAAGCCATGCTGACTGTCCCCAATCAGCCTATGCTCCTCCAAATGCCCATAAATCCTGTCTCTAAGAATATTCTCCAGTAATTTGCCCACCACTGAAGTAGGACTCACTGGTCTGTAATTCCCACGGTTATCCCTACTCCCTTTCTTAAACAAAGGAACAACATTTGCCAGCCTCCAATCATCTGGCACTATTCCTGTCGCCAGCAAGGACACAAAGATCACCACCAAAGGTGCAGCAATCTCTTCCCTCGCTTCCTGTAATAACATTGGATATATCCCATCTGGCCCTGGTGACTTATCTATCCTAATCTTTTTCTAAAGCTCCAGCATATCCTCTTTCCTCGCTTTGACATGCCCTAGTATATCAGCCTGTTGTACACCATCCTCACAAATGTCAAGGTCTCTCTCACTGGTGAATACTGAAGCAAAGTATTCATCAAGGATCTCCCCTACCTCTTCTGACTCCAGGCACATGTTTCCTCTTTTATCCCTGATCAGTCCTACCCTCACTCTAGTCATCCTCCTGTTCTTCACATACAACTAGAACACCTTGGGGTTTTTCTTAATCCTACTCACCAAGGCCTTCTCATGCCCCCTTCTAGCTATCCTGTCCATTCTTAAGCTCCCTCCTGGCTGCCTTGCAAGTCTGCAGAGCCCTGTCTGATCCTTGCTTTCTAAACCTTAGGCAAGGTTCTTTCTTCCTCTTGGGAAGATATTCTATGTTTCTTGTCAACCATGGGTTCTTTCACTCTACTATCCTTACCCTGTCTTAATGGGACAAACTTATCCAGAACCCCATGCAAGTACTCCCTAAACAACCTCCACATTTCCACTGTGTTCTTCCCCGAGAAGATCAGTTCCCAATTTACGCTCCCAAGTTCCAGCCTAATAGCATCATAATTCCCCCTCCCCCAATTAAATACTTTCCCATGTCGTCTGCTCCTATCCCTCTCCAAGGCGATGGTAAAGGTCAAGGAGTTATGGTCACTGTTTCCAAAATGCTCTCCCACTGAGAGATCTGAAACCTGATCAGGCTCATTGACTTGTACCTGGTCCAGTATGGCCTCTCCACATACTGCGTCAGGAATCCTTCCTGGACACACCTAACAAACTCTGCCCCATCTATCCCCTTTACACTAAGGAGGGGCCAATCAATATTAGGGAAGTTGAAATCACCCATGACAACAACCCTGTTATTTTTGTACCTCTCCAAAATCTGCCTCCTGATCTGCTCCTCAGCGTCTCTGCTGCTATTGGGAGTCAGTAGAATACTCTCATTAGAGTGATCACTCCCTTCCTGTTGTTGACTTCCACCCACACCAACTCAGTAGACGATGCCTCCAGGATATCCTCCTTTTCTACAGTTGTGATGCTGTCCCTGATCAGCAAAACCACTCCCCCACCTCTTTTATCCCTGTCCCTTTTGAAAGATCTAAGCCACGGAATACCTAGCAGCCATTCCCACCCTTGTGACAGCCAAGTCTCTGTGATGTCCACCATGTCGTAGTTCCATGTACTTACCCATGCTCTAAGTTCATCACCCTTGTTCCTGATACTTCTCGCATTAAAGTAGACACAGTTCAGCCAATCCAACTGACTGCAATTTTGCCCTTTCAACTGCCTATCCTTCCTCACAGTCTTTCTACATGCTGCATTTACTTGTACCCTAAATGCAGCGACCTCTGACCTATCACTTGGCTTCCCATCCCCCTGCCAAACTAGTTTAAAGTCTTCCCCAACAGCTCTGGCAAAGCTGTCAGCAAGAATATTGGTTCCGCTCATATCCCTATTCATGATGAATCACTTGTGTACCACTGTCTGACCATCCTGAGAAACCAGCAATTACCACCATTAATTATAGATGAGATTTCAAGAGTCACAGCAGAGCCAAAGAGATAAGCAACTAACATTCCCCTTTTATAATTGCAGGATGTCCTAAAGCACTTTACAGTCAATGAAATACCTTTGAAGTGTTGTCACTGTTGTGACATTGACAAAGGAGGACAATGAGGAGAAGGAAGTCGGGCACCACTAGAGTTTATCAGATGGACAGTCTGACACATCTTGCTGCCATCTAATTGAAGAACATTTCAAAAAGTGCCACACCAATAGACTCCAAAATAACATTGTCACATATTATATCTTCTTCTAACTCTTTAAAAGAAACTGAACGTTAATGATAAACTTTCCCTCAAGTACATGGGATCTAGCGTAATCAATCTCATTTCCCGCTGACTCCTACAGCTGCCTTGACTACACTTCATCCCACCTCACTTCTCAGTTCCTCCAGCTGACAGTGCCACCACCTTCCATTCCAGTGCTTGTATAATGACTACCTTTTTCATCAATGAGAATCAAAACAAGAAGTTGCAATTGCTGAAAATGCAAGATTCCAGAATAAAATACTGGAAACACTCAGCAGATCAGGCAGAATCTGTGGAGAGAACATGAGCATTTCAGGTCCTGGACTCTTCATCAGAACAGAACCATAGTTAATAGAACCTGACTGCACCCATTCTATTTCCCACACTTCTAATCTCACCCTCTCTCTTCACTCCCAGAGCAGATTAAGGTCCCCCTTACCCTCACTTTCCACTCCACCAGCCTTCACATTTAACAAATTCCATCATCTCCATTGTCAAGCCACCATCAAACCAATCCACCATTTTCTCTACCTGCAGCATTTGGTAAGGACCATTCCCACAAGACCACTGCTAGAGCTTTCCAAACCACCAAAACCCACTCTCATTCTTACAACTTCTTATGTAATTGCAAGATGAGTAAAAGTTGCCCTTTCACCCTCTCATTCCTCACCATCCAATCTGCAAATACTGCATGCGAGGCAGCCATTTGTACATGTTGCTCATGAGTCCAAATTGCCCTGGTCCACGCTCTGCTCCGACAGTTCAGCAAGATCAGATTAGCAAGTAGATTTAGGTGCAAGTGAACGAATGAGCCAACCCATGTGCGCTTGGTAATCTGTTTTCTCTGAAATTTAGAACACCAGCTTGGAGGCTCTTGAAATTTTATAGATATACTTAAATCATTACTAGGCCTACTCCAATCATATCAAAACAATAATATATTTAAATCGTTGACAACTTAAAATTATAAACTGCTATCTCCAATTTTATGATTGCAACTCCCCATTCAAAATTGTCTTATAGGGTTGCCAACAGAGGCACACAGTGGGATTGTTGGATTATTGTGTGACATATTTATATACTTAGTTTGAGGGCATGACAATTTAACCCATCTCTGTCCCAGTACAAATTTTTGTGTCCTACTAAGAGTTCACATTAACCCTAACTTTACATCATCAGCAAAATTTGATGCGTTGTTCTTTCATCCGTCAGAGATATAGATTGCAAACAGCTAAGGGTTCAGTAACAATCCTTGTTGTACCATACAAGATTCAGCCTGCCAATCTGAAAAAGACCCATTTATTCCTACTTTATGTTTCTTGTCAATTAATCAATTCTCACCCATACAAAATGTTTCCCCAATTAAATACCCTCTCATTTCATGTAACAACTTTGTGTGATACCAACTAAATATAGAACTGTGCTTAAATGCATATGCAATGCCTGCAGTTCAGAAATATCCTGATTTTCCAATCCAACGTCCATGCCAAACACTGGAATCTCTTTCAGTTCCACCTTCCAAAATCTCCGTAATCCTCTAATTCTGTCCTCTTTGACCACTCAGTTTTAATTTGCTCCAAAATTGAAACCAGTTTCTTCAGTTGCCAAGGCTCTGTTTTGTAGTTCCTTCTCTAAAACCTCTTTCCTCGTGAAGACATTGTCTCAGTATTTTCTTATAAGGTTTCGTAACACTCCTGTGAAGCATCTTAATGCTTTTTGTTACGTAAATGGCTCTATATAAATAAGTTTTTCTTCCATTATTCGTTTCTTGAAGATCAATATCAATGCCAAAGAAATCAGTCTTCAAATTCCTGAAACAGTGGCTATACAAGACTAAAATTATTAATTTGTAACCTCTCATGTTGACTTAGATCAGCAACTACTTCATATCTGCCTTTGTTCCTTTCTTAACAAATTGACTGGAAATGACTTTAAACAGACAACTTTTTCTCTTTTCTTCTCAGTCTTGCATGAGAACATGTTCAAGCACATACACCCTGCATAGTTTAAAGTCCCAAGTCCAAGAATCATAATGTCTCCAAAAGCTCTTAAATAAATTGATACCCTTTTGACCTCATTTCCCTGAGCTCTCACTTGGAGCTTTGCAATCCTGAAAAATTACATGGGAGTAGTTGATGTTGAGTTTTAAAATCAGCATTTTCTCAGAACCGTAGTGGGAATAAGTTCAACTAATCCAACGAGCAGCAGTTAAAAATAAAATTTATGGTATTATTTCATGCCAACTCTCAGGTGGTCCACTGTGAGTGTGGGAACCATGAGAGGTAGTCATTCCACAACACAGAGCAACATTAATTAAAAATAATTAAAGGCCATTTAATTTTTTTCTATAATTAGTGGTGGTAGGATAAGAGGAAGCAAGACTTGCAAGTACTGTTCTCTGAACCTTACCTGATGAACATTAGCAGTAGAGTCACCAAAGCCAGTCACTGACGAAGTGATGTTAGCCAGCTTACATTTGAACAATTTCATAATTTTAAGGCCTATGTTGTGGCCACTTGATGCTTAAATCCTCATCATGGTATCAAGGTCTCAGCCATGATATTCCGTTCAATATTTCAGACAACAGTGTTTGAATTTTGCAAAAATAAATTTGTTACTTACAAAATTTTCATACACTCCCAAGTATTGGAATAGCATTGTAATCAGCAAATAGCAGGCTGAATTATGTCCTTTTCAAGTGTAGCATGCAATCATTTTGTGGTTTATGTTCCTATGGTGCTGTAATCTATAAAAAAAGTTGTTGATGTCATTCAGTGCTTGCAAGGGTAGATTCTCTCCACATCCTACTGCTTTCTTGGCAATCAAACAATTGTGGGTAGAAATTAGCATTTTATCATTGCCTTGTGAAAAAATAGCCATTGTTGTTTTAAAGGTAAAAGAGTTTACAGCACAGATACCGATGCACAATGTAACCAGCAAATAGAATAAAAATAATTCATTGCATTCTGATTCTTTGTCCAGCTTTTGATCTTCATCCAACTTTTAAATCCCACTGAAGGTGGTCTTGGTGTTTTACGATCTTCAGTTAACCTCAAAAATTCTTTAATATCTTCACTTCCCACTTCCTTTATTTAGTTAGTGTTGGTTTAGTTATTAACATTTAGACTTCTGTAACTGCGAGAAAATATACATGAAATTATGCTGGTATTTTATGTTTATGCCTCAAGTCCTCTGAAGGTAGCAACTAGTACTAATTACAATGAACTTCATAAAAGCCAGAACAAACTCAAATCAGCCAACAGGTAAAGAATAGTTAATAACGAAAACAATATCATAAAATATATGTGACCAAGGCCATTGCCACAAGGTGACTGAATAAACTGAAATCAGTTTTATTACAATGGATTTCTGCAATTTAGTTAATATTCCAGAATAAGATTCCATACAATTTTCTATGACTATTGAAATTAAATTTCCTTGCAAATAATAAAATGAAATATTTACAAATTTCCTATGAGTGCAGCTACAACTGAAGTCAATGAGCCACTACTTGTACTAAATGGGAGATCATTGAAGCATTCAAGAGTTGTTGCAGTGAAGAATTTAAACAGAATGATAACTGGTTGGCTGATTTCATCAGCATTAATCCTGCAACCAAAAGAATCCATAGCTATTTATTCAAATATTAGAATCATACCTCGTATAAAGAGAGATGGTTACATGTGCTGGAGGTCACTTATTTCACCACTGGGGAAACATTCAAGTGTTTCTCAAGGTGATGTACCAGGACCAACCATCCTCAGCTGCCTAACTGATAACCTTTCCATTTATCACGTCAGAAATGGATGTTCTCACTGATCACTGGGCAACATTCATTTGTATTCATAATCACCATCCAGATTTGAACTCTGAAAACGGCAACCAATTTCGTTGCCATGCAAGTGACAGGCATGAAAATTTTTAACTAAACCATGAGCAGGCAGAAGGGGTTAGTTTAATTTGGCATCATGTTCAGCACAGGCATTGTGGGCCGAAGGTCTGTTCCTGTGCTGTACTGTTCCATGTTCAATATTCTAAAGTGTCTAGTTTGCTCTTTGGCAGTCAATGGCAATGTAATTATCAGCTCTACCACCACCTATACTCTGGCGATCTTCACTGAGCAGAAACTTGTGAAGGAGTCATACAAATACTGTCACTACAATTGCAGTTCAGAAGATAGGTATTCTGCAGCAAGTAATTTGCCCTCTGACTCTCAAAGTTCTTCTACCATCTATAGAGCTGAGGGGAGCATGTGATGGAATACTTTCCACTATCCTGAACACAGAGCAAAACAAAATTAAGAAGCTTGAATCCACTTATGAAATAGCCCGTATGATTGGCACTCCATCTATCAGCACAAACATTCACTTCCTCCATCAGCAGACTGTGTACTGCAGCAACTTTCCTTGGTTTCACTTAAGTGTCTCCAAAGCTGATAAGCCACCAACATCTCCAAGATCCACTCCAAGTCTAATACCATTGATTTGGAATAATATGTTACTGTCAAAACTTCTGGAATGCCCGACAGTATTTCACTGCATAAACCACAATGGTTAAAGAAGCTGGCTTTTCCACCACCTACTCAGGGCCAATTGGATCAGTTGATAAATGCTGGCTTTAGCAGCAACACCCATGTCTTATAACTGAATTAATAAAAAGGCTGAACAAAAATTACCTATGGTCCTGTATTGGTAGGAAGATAGGAATTAGAGTATGGATAATGGGTCTGTTGTCAAATTGGAACTTCGAGTGTTGACTTCCAAAAATCCATGCTGGGGCATCAAATTTTTGTTATATTTATAAATGAACTGGATGACCTAACAGAGAGCCATATAGGTACATTTCTTGATGACACAAAATTAAGGGGCACTGTAAATAACATGGATTGGAGCAGAAAGTTGCAAGTTACAGCAATGATTTAAGAAAGGGGGCAAAACTAGAAGACATGATTTCTTGGAAATAAAAGGTGTTACCTCACATTTTCCCAAAAATGTGAGGTAACACCTTCTAGTTCCAAGAAATCATATCACTGCTAAGATCTGTGGAATTAGGATCTGATAACAGAGATCATTAAAAACTAGTGGTCAGATACAAAGAAATAATTTAAAATGCTTATGAAGTTTTAGCAAAATACAATGAGGTGGAAGTTAGACACAGAGGTCTGGGTAGACTTCATCCAAACCTAAAGCATTCAGTTCTGAGCACCACACCTTAGGAAGGGAAATGATCTTTGGAGAAGCTGCAGAGTAGATGATACCTGGGCTAAGAGGGCTAAATTCTGAGGGCAGGTTCTTAAGTATGGCTAATTAAGGAGTGAACTAACTTGAGAGTTAAATGGTATAATAGAGTCAAAGTTATACAGTAAAGAAACAGTCCCTTCGACCCAAATCGTCCATGCCATCCAAGTTGCCTACCTGAGCTAGTCTCATTTGCCTGCATTTGGCCCTTATCAGTCTAAACCTTTCTTATCCATGTCCCTGTTGAAATGTCTTTTAAATACTGTAATTGTACCTACCTCTACAGCTTCCTTTGGTGGAACATTCCACATGCCCACTGCCCTCTGGGTGAAAAAGTTGCTCCTCAGGTCCCTTTTAAATCTTTCCCCTCTTACTTTAACCCTATGCATTCTAATTTTAGACTCACCTACCACGGGAAAAAGACGGTAACCATTCACCCTATCTATGCCCCTTATGATTTTATATACCTTGATAAGGTCACCCCTCAGTCTCTTATGCTTCAGGCAAAAATGCCCCAGCCTCTCCTTATAACTCAAGCCCTCCAGTTCCAGTAACATCCTCATGAATCTTTACTGCACCCTTTCCAGCTTAATGATATCCTTCCTTTAGCTAGGTGACCAGAACAGCACATAATACTCCGCATGATCTCAGCAACAAATTGTGCATTTGTAACAATGACATCTCAACTCCTGTACTCAATACCTTGACTTATGAAGGCAAATGTGCCAAATGCTTTCTTCACCATCCTGTCTACCGATGTCTCCACTTTGAAGGAACTATGTACCTGTATCCCTCAGTCTCTCTATTCTACACTTTCCAGGGCCCTACCATTTACTGTGCAAGGCCTGCCCTAGCTTAACTTACCAAAGTGCAACACCTCACATTTGTCCAAGTTAAATTCCATCTGCCATTCTTTGGCCCACTTCCTCATTTGATCTATATCCCATTGTAATCTTAGATAGCCTTCTTCACTGTCCACTATACCACCAATTTTGGTGTCATCTGCAAACTCACTAACCATGCCAACTACATTCTCATCCATACTCTAATTAATAGAGATGACAAACACCAGTGGAACCAGCACCGATCCCTGTGGCTTACCACTGGTCACAGGCCTCCAATCTGAAAAACAACCCTCCACTACCACCTTCTGACTCCTTCCACCAAGCCAATTCTGGAACCAATTGGTTAGCTCATCCTGGATCCTATGTGATCTAATCTGGTCTACCACATGGGACCTTATCAAAACACTTGCTAAAGTCCATGTGGACAATGTCCTCTGCCCTGCCCTTGTCAATCCTCTTCATCGCCTCTTCAAAAACCTCAATCAAATTCGTGAGACATAATTTCCCGTGCATAAAGCCATGCTGACTATTCCTAATCAGTCCTTGCCTTTCCAGATGTTGATAGGTCCTGTCCCTCAGAATCCCCTCCAGTACTCTCCCACCACTGATGTTAGGCCCAACAGCCTGTAGTTCCTTGGCTTGTCCTTGCAGCCTCTTTTAAGTAAAAGCACAATGTTAGCCATCCTCCAAAAGCTCATCTCTGGCTAAAAATGATGCAGATCTTTGTGTCTGGGCCCCTGCAACTTCTTCCCTAACTTCCTGTAATATCCAAGCATGCACTCGTTGAGGCCCTGGGGATTTATCCACCTTAATATGCTTTAAGACCATCAGCAGCATCTCCTCTTTTGTAATGAGGATACTTTCCAAGACATCACTATTCATTTCCCTTCACTCCTTAGCTTCCATGACCTTCTCCACAGTAAAAGTAAATGAGAAATATTCATTTAACACCTCACCCATCTCCTGCGGCTCCACACAGATGACCACATGGATCCTTAAGGGTATCTATTCTCCTGCTAGTTACATTTTTACTCCTAATATATATCGTATATCCTTTACCTAATCAACCAGAGCTATCTCATACCATCTTTTTGCCCTCCTGGTATCCCTGTTAAGTGTACTTCTACATCCCTTATGCTCAAGGGATTTGCTTGGTCCAGATGCCTCTATCTGTTATACGCTTCTTTCTTTTTCCTGACAAGGTCATCGACATCCCTTGTCAACCAGGGTTCCCTAATTCTGCCACCCTTGCTTTCACTCTAACAGAAACATGCTGTCCCTGAACTCTCCTTATCTCACTTTTAATACCCTCCCACCTGCCAGAAGTCTCTTCACCTGCAAACAGCCTCTCACAATCAACCTTTGCAAGTTCCTGCCTAATGCCATCAAAATTTGCCTTGCCTCAGTTTAGGATTTTAAACTTGTGGATCAGTCCTCTTTTTCCATAACTATTTTAAAACTAGTAGAATTATGGTCACTGTTCCTAAAGATCTCCCCCATTGACACATCAATCACTCGCACTGCCTCTTTTCTCAATAAGAGGTCCAGAGGTCCCTGATACTTGCATAGTCATCAACATATTATTTGAGGAAAGTTAAGGGAAGGGGTAATCACCTACTATTACAGCCCAATTTTTCTTACAGCTATCTGCAATCTCCATTCAGAGAAAACAGAAACTACTTCTTCTTTAAAATCCTAAACTGAGGCAAGGCAAATCTTCAGGTGGGTATCTGAAACAACCTGAAAATTAAATCTGGACAATGCAGAAAATGTTTCTTTATATAAGAGAGAAAGAAGATCTGTGACACTCTCACCAAGTGAGGTTGTGACAAACACTCAGCTGTGATCTAAGTGAATTTTAAAAGCCTGTATGAGGGCTGAATGGCCTTTTCCTGTTTCAAAGTGCCCACTCCATGATCCCTGACTGACTAAATCATTTTTCTTCCATTTTCAAATGGACTTTTTGTCCAATTTAGTCAAAGCACAGCTTGTCAAATGAATAATAAGGGAGTTCAGTTCAGATTCCAAATATATCTACATATTCGTCCCAAGTAGCAGCCAAATATTTGTCAGATACTGTCAGCCTCGGGATTTGAGCCTTTAGCCAGCTGTGATCCAGGTCTGTCTGGTGGTCTGGCAGCATTAGGCTACTGAAAAAAATATTCTTTTGCTGCTCAAGATTTTAACCCTTGCTTAGTCTCACCCAAACCATCTAATTCCTCAAATACAACAACCAAAATTACATAACCCAGAAGCATTTTAATTACACGATCCATTAAATGTTCAGCTCTGTCCATGAAAGAAATCACCATCTCCTGAGTGCAATAACAATTTCCATTTGGGTTCCGTCTCTCACCTCGTATTGGTTCATTCTGTTTAATATAAAGTCCCATTTCATATACTGTATCCAACCCCAATTAATTGAGGGTTTTTTAAAAAAAACTTACAATAAATAGTTTGGCAACAGGATGAACATCAAGGAGAAAGTACCAACTTATCACAGGATGCTGGTGTGTTTGGATTTTCTGGGTGGGCTACAACTTATTTAAGCAGAATCAATACGAAGCTGAAAATGTAAATATTTAAATGGAGATAACTTGATATTGTCAAGTTGCCACACACCACCACCACTTCCTGAACCTATGCACAAGTCATGACAGTACAGATGATTAAGTAGCTATTTACATCAACTCCAGGAAGGAAATCTGGTGCTTGTATCTACTTCAATCTCCTAGGAGCTTTGGACATAACTTCTTTATGTTCTGCTGGATACCTCCAGTGAATTTGGCCAATACTGAAATGTGTATCTCCTACATTTCTAGCACTTTGCTTTAAGATGCCACTACAAGCCCATGATTAGTATCTGCCCTGCAATATATTTTGCCCTTCTTTAAGAGTGCCTGCCTCTAAGCAGCATACTCATTGCTGGAAGCTCATTTGCTCTTGTTAAGTAATCCTCAACCACCAGAAACCAATGAGATATGCCTCTTAGATAAGCAGACAGAACCATTACCTGAACGCTAACCACCTTCCAGCTGATGGGCATTTAACACCAATAATCTACCCAATATGCTCAATTGTGTTTCCTGTAGATGTGTTGAAATTCCATGAAGGCTAATTCACTCAGTCTAAATGATAGTGTAATTTTCATTCATTTGTTTTCTTTCAAAAAATGACACTAAGCCTTTGGAAAAATAATCTGCAATTGCAACAATACTTAACCATTACCTTTGCTAAACATTTCTTATTCATATTTTCTCTGAAGTTTCTCAGTTATAGTCTCACAAGTTTAGAGTTATCCCCAACTTCCACAATGACACAGTGACATCTTCATACGAGTCAAGTAGACCGCATGTGAAAAGAAGTCGTAATAGGCAGTCTAATGGGACTAAAGTTTCAAGTCCCTGATGGCCTACATCCCAGATGTAGGAGTGATGACAAGAATGTTGATACTTTGGTTATGATCTTCCAAAATTCCCTTGATTCCAGAAAGTCCCAGTAGATTGGAAAACCTCATATGGAATGCCTCTATTGAAGAAAGTAGGGAGAAAGAGCACAGGAATCCATGGGCTATTTAGCCTAACATCTGTCTTTGGGAAAATGTTGGAATCCATTATTAAGAAAATTGCAGTACATTTAGAAAATCATAATGCCATCAATCAGAGTCAATGTGGTTTTATGGAAGGGAAATTCCATTTGACAAATATATTAGAGTCCTATTGAATGTAATAAGCAGAGAGGATAAAGGCATACCAGTAGATGTGGTATATTTTGGATTATCAGAAGGTCTTCAATAAGGTGCCACATAAAATTTTACCACACAAAGTAATAGCTCATTGGGGTGGAGTGGGGGCAAGATATTAGCAGGTGCAGAGGATTGCCTAACTTACAGAAATCAGTGTCAGGGTCATTATCAGGCTGGCAAGCTATAACTACGAGAGTTTCATATGGATCAGTGCTAAAACCTCAACAATTTATAATCTATATTAACGACAAATGAAGGGGCAAAGAGTATTGTGCTGACAGTACCAAATGGGAAAGAGTCTGTTAAAGAGTAAGAGTAGGCAAAAAAAATCCTGGCAGTTGTAGAATTATGTGGGGAAATATGGGGTTATGCACTTCAGAAGAATAAATAGAAAAGCAAAATATTGTTTAAATGGAGGGAGATTATAGAATGCTAATGCAATGTCCTCATACATGAAACACAGAAGGTTAGCAGTCAAGTACAGCATGCAATCAGGAAGGTGAATGGCATGCTGGCCTTCAGAGTAAAGGGAAGGGAGTACAAAACAGGAAACAAACAGAAACTGCTGGAAGCACTCAGCAGTCAGGAAATGGAGGGAGGAACAGTTAACATTTCAGATTCACATCTTCTCATCAAAACTAGGAAAAAGTAAAAATCCAAATGTTTAAAGTTGTAGCAAATGGAGGGAGTGGAGGGGTGAGAGGAATGCACTTTGTACTTCCAGCATTTTCTATTTTTATTACAGAGCTACAACATCTGCAGTTTTTTGCTCTTTGATAAAAGTGGGGAAGTGTTGCTGCAACTGTACAGGGCATTGGTGAGACCACACCTGGAGTGTTGTATTACAGTTTTGGTCCCCCTGTTTAAGAAGAGATTTACTAACCCTGGAGGATGTTCAGGGAAGGTTCATGAGGGTTGATTTGATTCTTGAGATGATGGTGTTGCTTTTGAGGAAAGCTTGGGCAGGTTTGACCGATTTAGGAGAATGAGTGGTGATCTTATTGAAACATCTGGGATTCTGAGGGGGCGTGGGAGAATCAAGAAGCAGGGACATCATTTTGGAATAGAGGGTCACCAATTTGATCAGGAGGAATTTCTTCCCTTAGAAGAAAGTGAATCTTTTGAATTCTCTGGAGAACTATAGAGGCTGAATTATTGAATATATCAAGGTTGAGATAGATAGGGTTTTTTTGATAAAAAGTAGAGTCTAGGGTTAAGGAGGGCAGCCAGGAAAATGGAGCAGAGGCCAAGTCCAGATCAGTTGTGATTTTTTTTGAATGGTGGAAAAGACTCAAAGGGCACATGCCTGCTTCTGCTCCTCTTTCTTATGTTCTCAACAGGGACTCAATTTTATAACTGAATAAATGGAAATTGGGAGGAAAACTAGAACAGCCAGGGTTTCCAATCCTTTCAGCTGTCTAGCCACTTTTGCTGAATGAGTCCAAACGTCAGGTCAGGATAGGTCTATACTTAATGTTAAAACCCTTTCCATAATTGAATAACCTGATGATCACTGCTCACACATGAACGCTGACTAGTATGGCAAAGTACAGCAGGATCGCCATTCTGTTATAGGGTCTCTGACCTGAAACATCGACTCTGTTTCTCTTCCCACAGATGTGTCCTGACCTGCTGAGTATTTCCAGCATTTTCTGTTATTGCTATAGATTTCCGGCATCTGCAACTTTGTCGATTTTCAAAGTACTGACAGTGCCTGGCACTTATGAAATTGCGCCCAAAAATGCGATCAATGCCTTTCACAAAAACAAGAAAGAGATATTCAATAAAAAATGTTTGAGAAGTTCAAATGTGTGATCAATGTCACAGCCATTTTCCAGGAAAATTTAATGGGGTTGTGTCACAACTTGATCAAAATTGACATTTTATACACCACAGAAATTAAAATTATCAATCTGGCTCAATTCAGGTTTTCCATCATTGTAATAAAGATCTCCATTTAGGGCAATACCTGAATCTGTTTAAATATGAACTAATAATGGGCACATCGTCTGCCCAAAATATTTTTCCTAAATCACTAGGCCAATTATTAGTAGCATTTTGGACTGTCTGGGCAGCTTTCAAAAAAACTCACTAAAATGTAACATTCCAATAGATTCAAAGTGTTAATCATTACTAAACTCTACATTGAAAATACCTTGGGAGGAATGATCACCATAGTCACCCCCACAGGCAAATTACAGCACTTTTTTTGTAGTACTTCAATTATAGACAGTTGCATACACATGTTGCTGCTAAATTCTGTGATTAAGAATCTGCAATGAATACTGAAGCACCCTATTTGGTTTGTTAAATGTCATCAGAGTGATTTATCAGCAGTTTATCTCTGAAGGGAACAGTGGAGCAGAAGCAATGCAGACAGACATTACACACTTCAGTGAAATTTAGTAACACGAAGGGTCATTTTTCTTCCAGACTAGGCCAAGTGTTGTTCCTTGCCAGCAAACGATTCAAATAAAAGAATTAGGGGGTATATTATAAATTCAAGTGGTCTTTTACAACAGTGAAATCAAGTGTATTTAAATATGCTTGGCACAATAAGCAATCAAGGATTAAAGAGACATCACAGTTCTGGTTGCTGGGGAGGTAGAAAAATGGAGCAGCTGTATGTCATTTTGTTATAATGACATCAAATGCAAACAGCACAATAACTTATTTCATGCACTTACATCATGTTGATTGGAAACACACAAGTATATTCACAAATTTTTGCATTGTAGTTTGGACAAATTACCAAAAATGCCTGAGAACAAAGTATATACACCATGCAAATGCAATACAACCTAAAATCAATCCCACTAAAAATAAGGTAATTAATCTTTCACCACATGTGTGGTCTCTTCACATTCATGTCAATCAAAGTGGCCAATACAAATGTATTTCCTTACTTAAAATTCAGGTGCAACAATTGGAATAAATTTGGATTGTGAAGTGCTTTAGAATATGGTTTGATGTCTTTCCTCTTTTGACAAATCCTTAGTCCCAGTAA
This sequence comes from Pristis pectinata, assembly GCF_009764475.1. NCBI lineage: Eukaryota > Metazoa > Chordata > Chondrichthyes > Rhinopristiformes > Pristidae > Pristis > Pristis pectinata. The sequence goes on from NC_067405.1 coordinate 42,131,080, forward strand.
AAATCTACATATAGTTACATACATTAAAAGAAAGGTGATTGAAAATATTGGACTTGCAATGTATAATTAATATATTAAAATTCTTAAACGCAGCAGCCATCTCTTGTCATTTTAGCTGATTGGTGGAAATCAGAGATTAAGAACCAAATGAAATGCAGCTTTGAAATTGGGTAGGAAGCAATTCTGCCATGCTGCTGCAAATCAGGGATCAAAATAGCAACACATACATGCCACATTTCTGCCATATATTAAGACTGATGCCACTTCAGTGAACGGATTTGCATGTGTGCTAGCACCCTTAGCAAGTATGCAAAGCACTATGTCCATCAGTGTGCAAGGCTCATTTAAGAACCAGCCCTGCTGCTTTCGAGCTCAATGGTCTGACCTTCAGTTGTGTTTAACCTTGTACAACTGAAAAGTATGTTAAACAACTGGAAGAATAATCCTCCCTCTCCACATCCCAACAGCACTCTTTAAAAGGATCATCATCAAAAAGTTTATTATTATAGACTCAAATGTTGACCTACAAGAGGCGATCTGGGCCAATAGCAGCAGTGGAACTCTATGACATCAAAACTCATAATCACAGGGGCTGAAATATCTCTCACTTCATCATTACCATCAAACTAGCCAGATTCGATCTGACCAGATCATTGAGTATATATAACAATTTCAAACACGCTTTTGATCTGCTTAAGGAGGAAATACTAAATGTTGATCTAGAAGAGGATACATGCAGTAACACTAAACAAATCATCCTGAATAGGATAAAGCACAGTATGGCCTGACCCACCCCAGCCCAGAATACATAGCCGGTCCAAACCCAACGTATATCGTTGTGTCTAGTCAGGCTTAGGTCAGGTAGCTGGACTCCATTTGCCACTATCATTCAGTCCCAGACTTCATCACTGGCTTGGTCCAAAAAACAGCAGAATTCCAGGGGCAGGGTGCAAAAGGGCTGCCCTTGAAATTAAGGCTGTATTTGATTCAATGGGGCATCAAGGAATCCTGGAAAACAAGAAAACTCACCATTACCTATCTCAATAGAAATATGTATTTTGTTGGAGGTGTCAATCACCTCTGCTCCAGCATGGCTTTGCATGAGTTCCTCAGGGCACAGATCTGGGCCCAGCCATTGTCAGTTACTTCATCAATGACCTTCCCTCCAAGAAAAGGTCAGAAATGGGCCATTCATCAGCCCAAGCCCATGCATTATTATTGGTAAACAGAAAGTTAAATCATGCTGCAGAAGTTTCAGAGAATGAATATCTCCAAACTTTGAGTCTAACCCGTGTCCACTGGTGTTCTGTTGCAGCCAATGCCAAACCTGAATCTCCCACCACTTACATTCAAGGATTGGACTGGAGGAGGGGGAATGGTGATTGGTACCATTCAACAGAAACTCATCTGTACCTGCTAAATAATGCTATTACTAAGAGCAGATCAGATGCTCCATAGTCTGAACCAAGTGGCGCACCTCTAGCACCCTGTCAAAAAGGCGCAAATCAGAAGCATGATGAAGTATTTTCCACTTTCCTGAGTGAGTGCAACTCCAACACTTAAGAAGCTTGACACTGTCCAGGACAAAGTAGCCTACTTGGTTGGTATGCCATTCACTGCTGTAAACCTTCATTGCCTCCACTACTGGCACACAGTGGTTGTGGTGTGCACCATTTACAAAGTGCACCACAATTACCTGCCCAGATTGCTGTGCCTGCATTTCGCAAACCTGTGACCTCTACCACCAAGACTGACTAGGGCAGCAGGTGCATGGGTAGTATGAAGTGATGCACTTTGGAATATCAAACTCCAGGGCAGAGTACAGGGTAAATGGCAAGGTACTTGGCAGTGTGGAGGAGCAGAGGGATCTGGGGGTTCATATTCACAGTTCGTTGAAAGTTGCCTCACAGGTGGAAAGAGCAGTTAAGAAGGCCAATGGGATGTTGGCTTTCATAAGTCGCGGGATTGAGTTTAAGAGCCGCAAGGTTATGATGCAGCTTTACAAAACTCTAGTTAGGTCACACTTAGAGTACTGTGTTCAGTTCTGGCCGCCTCATTATAGGAAGGATGTGGAGGCGTTGGAGAGGGTGCAGAGGAGATTTACCAGGATGCTGCCTGGATTGGAGAGTATTGAATATGAGGAGAGGTTTAAGGTGCTAGGGCTTTATTCACTGGAAAGGAGGAGGATGAGAGGAGACATGATAGAGGTATATAAAATATTGAGAGGAATAGATAGAGTAGACAGTCAGCGCCTCCTTCCCAGGGCACCAATGCTCAAGATGAGAGGTCATGGCTTTAAGGTTATGGGTGGGAGGTTCAGGGGAGATGTCAGAGGGAGGTTTTTCACCCAAAGAGTGGTTGGTGCATGGAATGCACTGCCTGGGGTGGTGGTGGAGGCAGATACATTGAACAGGTTCAAGAGCTTGTTGGATAGGCATATGGAGGAACGTGAGATAGAGGGATATGCAGGAGGAAGGGGTTAGGTAGTGTGAGGGTGGTCTGATGGACGGCACGACACGGTGGGCCAAAGGGCCTGTTTTGTGCTGTATGGTTCTATGGTTCTATGGTTCTATGGTTAATGGCAGGATTCTTTGCAGTGTGGAGGAACAGAGGGATGTTGGGGTACAAGTCCATACATCCCTCAAAGTTGCCGCACAAGTCGATAGGGTGGTTAAGAAGACGTATGGTGTGCCAGCCTTCATTAGTCGGGGGATTGAGTTCAAGAACCACAAGGTAATGTTGCAGCTCTATAAAGCTCTTGTTAGACCACACTTAGAGTATTGTGTTCATTTCTGGTCACCTCATTATAGGAAAGATGTGGAAGGTTTAGAGAGGGTGCAGAGGAGATTTACCAGGATGCTGCCTGGATTAGAAAACATGTCTTATAAAGAAACTTTGAGCGAGCTAGGGCTTTTCTCTTTGGCACGACACAGGATGAGAGGTGACTTGATAGAGGTGTATAAGATTATGAGGGGCATAGATAGAGTGGACAGTCAGCACTTTTTCCCTAGGGTGGCAATGGCCAATACCAGAGGACATCAGTTTAAGGCCAGAGGAGGAAAGTTTAGGGGAGATGTCAGAGGTAGGTGTTTTTTTTTTACACAGAGAGCGGTGGCTGCCTGGAACGTACTGCCGGGGGTGGTGATAGAGAGTGATACAATAGGGACATTTAAAAGACTCTTAAATAGGCACATGGATGTAAGAAAAATGGAGGGTTATGGGCTGTGTAGGATGGGTTAGATTGATCAAGGAGTAGGAGTTTATATAGGTCAGCAAGAACATCGTGGGCTGAAGGGCCCGTACTGTGCTGTTTTGTTTAATGTCCTACGTTCTATGTTCTATATATATGACAAACTGCAGATGCCTTCCAAGTTCACACTATTGTGACTTGGAAGTATGATGCCCTTTCTTCATCATCATTGGATCTAAATCCTGTAACCCTCTACTACAATAGTTTTGAGGGAGTACTTCACCAGAAGGATTGCTGCAGATCAAAGAGACAATTCATTACCAAGGGCAATTAGAAATATGAAATGTATATTTCTTGTCAGTGACACCCATATCCTACAAATGACTAATATAAAGTTAGCACTGCAGCTAATCGTATTTTTGCCTAGAATGCTGATGCTGTTGGTGCTGTAGTCTGTGCATGTGCTGTATACACAATTTCCTGGGACGTAAATAGAATATCGTTAACTGAAGTTTATAACAGAATAGTATTTTATTTGCAGTTGCTCAAAAATATTTCTGACAATTTTTTTTTGTCAGAACGAAATTTCACAATCTTTAACTAATAGTGAGCTTTTTGAAAAATTTAACAGGTTGGCCATCTGAGATCAAAAAATGGAAGGGATCACTTAACATATAATCAGGCAGCACTGATCACAAAAATATGTTTTTGTGTTTATAACTGAGCTTCAGATTTTTTGCGAGCAAGTGTGTTTCAGTTTGTGTGCTTTACAAATCAATTTAAATATAAAGTAAATAATGAACTGGAGTGAGGATTAAATAGAAGCTATTAACTTGCTTTTACATCAGAAAATACATTAAGTAGAGAAATACAGTTGTCCATTTCCTTGCATTATACTGTAAAAAAAACAAATCAATGTTTATAGGAGGTTTGTTTATTAATGTCTGCAGATTATGAGTAAATGGTAATTATTGACTGGAAAGTCCTGGAAACTTGTGAGGCATTCATTTTTTGCATAGTAATGTTATTACAACATTAAAAATTGTCAACAGATACTTATCCAAAGTGACTTGTTCTTTTTATTCCAAGTAAATGTTTTTTGAGAATGTTTATGATTGTCAGCAAAATAGGCTCTCACTGAAGGTTCTAGTAACAAATCCCATCTTTTCACCCATATTCCTAAACCTCCAACTGAATTTTACTAGTTGAATTTAAAAAGTATTATTGAAGACATATCAAAAGTCTTACTGAAATCCACATAGACTATATCTATCACCCTGCCCTCATGAATCTTCTTAGTTACTCAATCAAATTTGTGAGACATGATCTCCTACGTACAATGCCACGCTGATTATCTCTAATCAACCCATCTTTCCAAGTACATGTATACCTTATACTCAGAATCCCCTACAGTTAGTTACCTACCATAGATGTTAGGCTTACTGGTCTATAGTTCCCAGTGTTATTTTTTGCAGCCCTTCTTAACTGAAGGCACAAATTAGCCACCCTCCAGTCCTCTGGCACCTCACCTGATGTATATATCTCAGCCAGGGTGCCCACAATTTCTTCTCTAGCTTCCCACAGCATTTTGGATATACCTGATCAGGCCCTGGAGATATATATACCTTCATACATTTTAAGACGTCCAGGACTCCTCCATTGTAGTCCAGACTATCCCCAATACATCCCCATCAACTATCTCAAGTTCTAAAGTCTTCTCCACAGTAAAAACAGAGGAGAAGTATTCATTGAGGACCTCGCCCATCTCCTGCTGCTCCACACATTGAAGTTCACTTCAGTCTTTGAGAGGCCCTATTCTTCCCCTAGTTAGTCTTTTTCCCTTAACATACATAAAATCTCTTTGGATTCTCCTTAAGCTTCTCTGCCAAGGCTCTTCCTTGCCCCTATTTTGCCCTTCTGATTTCCTTCTTAGGTAGACTACTGCATCCCCTATACTCCTACAGGGATTCACTTGATCCCAGCTGCCTGTACCTGACCCATGCCTCCTTCTTTTTCCCGACCAGAGCCTCAATATCCCTCATCATCCAGGGTTCCCTACTCTCCTGCTAGCTTTGTCTTTCACTCTGACATGAACATGTAGACCTTGAATTCTCATTATCTCACTTTTATAAGCCTCCCTCTTGCCAGGCATCCCTTTGCCCACAAACAACTTACTTCAATTAACTTTTGCAAGTTCCTGTCTAATACCATCAAAATTTGCCTTGCCCCAGTTTAGAACTTTAACTTGTGGACCAGATCTGTCCCTTTCCATAACTAATTTAAAACGAAAAGAACTATGGTCACAGGTCCCAAAGTGCTCCCCCACTGTCACCTCAGTTACTTGTCCTGCCCTATTTCCCAACAGCAAGTTAAACTTTGTGCCCTCCTTAGTAGGGCTTCTATATATTGCCTGAGGAAACATTCCTGCAGCGATTTTTCTGTACTGCAATAGTGAATACCCGTGGAATGTTCTTCAACAGCTTATCAGATGCCTTGAAATATTAAATGCACCACAAATGTGTAAGTTCTTAGTAAATCTTCTGTCCAAAGGGGACAGACAGTGGGAAATGAGAGCCCAAGTGCTCAAGAGAATCGGCAAAAGCTCCCAATACTTCAGAGCAAGGTCATAGGTTTCTCTGTAGCAGAAGGTCCTGTCCACATATCTCATGGTTTCTCAAGTTTGGCAAGTGATTAGACAGCACTGCCAAAATGAGAATTTTAAACTCTTTTATGGAGGCCCAAACATTGTACAAGTTTCCTGTTACAGTTTAGCACGACTTCCTAAAGCACTGATATGGAGCACAGGATATTTGTGAAGGAACCCTAAAATAATGAAAAGCAACAGAAGGAGGCCTCAGACTAAGTGTTGTCAGGCTGGTGAGTTGAATCTCCTGTAACTCTTCCTGCCCTTTACCCCTTTGTTTATGGTCAGCATAACATTAAGTGTAAATTGTTGTAGACTTCCCCACACTGCTTGCTCCTCTAAAAAGTGAAAGGTTTGGTCACTGCATTAAACAGCTCCACCCCCAGCTGTGACTCAGCCTCAGAAGATGTCCATCCTTGAGTGGCCTTTCATGACCTCAGCACTTCTCAATATATCCTGCCTTATGGACAAGGAAAACCTGATAGCTGTGTCATTGTACTAATTTTGGTGAAGTAATTTCTTGGAACACAAACCAGATCACATCCAATCCATATATTATTAGCTCCATGTAGGGGTATTACACAGAAAGGTGGGCTCTATAAACTATTGGTGGACATCTTTCACTAATGAACTGAGTCAGAGTAATGAGCAATTGAAAAGCTTGAACTAGAGCAGAGTGTAATAAAGATCTCTAAGCCAAGATCTTTGGACAATTCATAATGATAAATACACCCACCAAATTAGATACCTGACTGATTTCATTTGTTTAAAAATGTCAGAAGCTGGTTAGCTGTATCACACATCTTCACAGTTGAGAGCTCTGCAACAGCAACTATCCGTTCACACTTGTTCTTTAAGATAATCAATATACTACCCTTCCTTTGCCAGCTTTGCCAAATTTGTGCCAACAGCAAGAATGAAGTGTCTGATAGTAATTCAAAACATAACGTGTTCTCTTTCAGAAGTAGAACAATGTTTTGATCACAGTGCGTTCTTCTGTAAACCAAAATAAATCCGGATGCACCATCCCAGGTAAAAATTTTGCGAGAATGCATTGAGCACAGGAAGATGTGGGCGCAGGATCCAGCTCCGACACATCATCGCAACGCTTGTCAGAAAAGCCACCAAGCCAGGATTCCTTCTCTCTCAGTAGGATGAACCGTGGAGTTACTTTGGATTGCCTCTTGGAAGCTCAATACAAGAGTGTGAGAGAGACCGGGTAACTGCACCCTCACCTGTCTCTCCAGACAAGGGATAATGGAATAAAGAGAAATCGAGAGGCGAAAGTACATTGAAAAAGTTCAAAAGTACCATCAACTTGAAAAAATAATCAAAATTCAGCCACCATAACTGTGTTTTAATTGCTTATTGTAACCGATATCTTGTTCTCTTCAGCATTTGATTGTATAACGTTTTTTGGCTGAAGGCTCGAATGTTATTATGTCTTAATTAATGCATTAATTTCATTATGTAAATACCGAGATGGCATTAACCTCCAGAACAGAAAGATGAAAGAAACGTTGTACAATCCACTCCAAAATATTAATGCCCCTTCTGCACGCGTAAACTTCTCATTCCGTGTGTGGGGGAAACACAACAAATTCCAGCTGAGATTTTCATTCATCCGGCTCTCGCTTCTGCGCAGCGCCGGCGGCAAGTACGCCGGAGCAAAGGGGGTGAGGGTGTATTGTTACCAAGTATTATTAAAGGTTAAACTCTAATGAGAGGAATATTGCATTAGTCCCCATTCCTTTCAAAATTGTTTCAAGAGGCATACCAGTAAAGCGCGTATAAATTGCTGACAATTGTGTTTCATTGTGAGCACACAACGATGTACGTGGTGCAAAAGCATCAGCTATTATCTTGGCATGTGGCGTTTGTTTGATTTTTTTTCTTTTATATCCACCAACAAAACGATGACAAATGTGATTTTAATAAAGGCTGTGTAGTTTTACCCTTGCAGGCGAAGTATAAACAAAACGTCCAAATGGAGTAGATTGAACTACTTTGTTAAAACATACACAATTACCAGATTTCTCAATTACATGTCGCGGCATAGGTATCTCAAATAAATGCAAACCTCGCTTTCCTGAAAAACGCCACTTGGTAGGAGTCAGCCCGTCTTCCTTTCTGCAGGCTACCCAGAGATGCAATAACGCTGTCTGAGCACACTGACCTTTGGCGAAGAAGGCGCCGGCGAGTTGTCGACTGTCAGTCGCCTCTCTGCGGAACTCCAGCAGGTTCGAAAAGTGTGGGGATTTCAGACGAGCGCAGCAAAAGTTCAGTGAGAGTGAGAGCTGAGTGGGAGGCGGCTGACCTTCGCCGCCGCTAATCGCCACGATACCCCCGAGCTCACATGTTCTTGAATGCAACGTTTCAGCAGCGACCCACTCCTGCTGCAACTTTCACTCCCTGCCTACCGCGGTACTGTTTCCGCGACTGTGGTTAAAACTTCGAGTGGAACAAGGTGCGACCGCGTTTGTGGCAGAGCAACAGGTTAGTAGTTCCGCCCGCTGCCAGAAACAAACGGGTTTTGAGAGAAAACAAACGTCCTCTCCACCGGCTGCCAACGCTGAGACTCCACACAATCAGGAATCTCAGTGTTCACCTCCACAGTCCGTGAAACGGGAATCCGGGGAAGTTCGGTGAACTGCCGAGTTGACAACGCTCGCTGCCTCGGAGAATGTTTAAAGCTGATTATTCAAACCCAGGTAAATCTCAGCCACCCACAATCCAACTTGCAGGTATGGAGATTGTGATTCCTGAGATGAATCGAAACAAATACAGAGCACAAACAATGTTTTCTTTTTTAAAAAAAACATACCCCATCTATTTGGTTTGAAAAAAACATTAAACTTGTTAATATAAAACTAGTAGATTATTGTACCACAGTCCATGAACTATAGTTGGTTAAATGGGCAAGAGTTTTTACTTACTGAAAGAGCGGCTGGTTCCAGTGGAGAACGCCCACACTTTGCGCGTTTCTTGGGAGTTACACGGGAATCAACTAACCCAACGTGTTCTTGGAGTCCAATTGCGATACAGAAAGGAATCAGAATACTGTGATATATGGCACCCACAACATTTCTGGCCGCAGAAATTATTTAGCTACTGTCAGCCTTATAAGGTAATGTGTTCATTTTTATGTGGAAAGCGGTGAACTTTCAGGGGAAAAACAACTACACGAATTTGACAACAGAGTTTGTCCCTATCAAAGGAAGCAAACAGAAGAAGAGTGGGTTTCTCCTATTGAACGCAGAGAGCCACAGCGTACAGAGGGGATATCTGACCACAGCACTGCTTGGAGAAGGGGACATCAAACCCTAGCACCTAAAACAAGAGGAAACACCAAGGCACCACACAGATGGCAGGAGAGAATGCCTAACCACCAGGACGGGGAAAACGAGGCAAAAACAGAACCAACTTGGAGCATCAAACAACACGAGGAACACCGGGAAATATCCGGCCAAAGCATATGGAAAAGAAGTGAATATAGAATCATAAACTCATAGGAGGCCATTCAGCCCACTGTGTCTTCTTGGTCCAAAAGAGCTACCCAGCTTAACCTACTGTCCAGCTCTTCACCATTAGCCCTGCAAGTCATGGCTCTTCATCCATATATACAAACACATTTTAAATGTGATGAATTCTCCCCTCAGCCTATGCTATTCCAAAGAAAACATCTCTAGCTTATCCAATCATTCCCTGCAATAACAATTTTCCAGTCCATGCAACATCTTCATAAATTGTCTTTGCAGCTTTTTCAGGATAATCACATGCATTTAAGGTGAGAGGGGATAGGCTCAGAACAGACATGAGGGTACATTTTTTTTACTCAGAGGAGGATGCGTGGAATGCGTTGTCTGATCGGGTGGTGGAGGCACATTCATTGGGAGCATTTAAGAGGGGCTTGGATGGGCACATGAATGAGAGGAAAATAGAGGGATATGGGCATTCTGTAGGTAGGAGGGAATAGATATGTCGGCACAACATTGTGGGCCAAAGGGCCTGTTCTGTGCTGTACTGTTCTATGTTCTATCTTTCCTGCAATGTGGTGACCAGAACTAATCGCAATACTCATGATGTTGTTTAGCTACAGTAGTTTGAGTAGTATCTGCCTGCAAAAAAGGATAAGCACTGCAAAAGCATTTTTTTACCCACCTTATTGATTTGTCCTGCTACATTTAAGGAGCATTTAAGGAGCTATGGAGTACAGTTCAAGATCCCTTTGTTCCTCCACACCCCCAAAGATCTTCCCAATTTTTGTATATTTTTCTTTGCCTTATTGGACCTCAGATAGTACAGTGGAGCAGCACGTGGTGTTGCTGCCTCACAATTCCACTGCCACAGGTTCAATGCTGACACCCAGGGCTGTCTGTGTGGAGATTGCAATGTTCTCCCTGTGACCCATGTGTTTTCCCCCAGGTGCTCTAGTTTCCTGTCAAATGCTGGTTGGTCATTGAGTCATACAGCGCAGAAATGGGCCCTTCAGCCCAACTGGTCAGTGTCAACCAAGGTTCCCATCTAAGCTAGTCCCATTTGCCCATGTTTGGCCCATATCCCTCTCAACCTTCCCTATCCGTGTACCTGTCCAAGTACTTCTTAAATATCGTTAATGTACCTGTCTCAACCACTTCCTCTGGCAGCTCATTTCATATACTAACCACTATCTGGGTGAAAAAGTTGTCCCTCAGGCTCCTATTAACTCTCTCCCCTCTCACCTTAAACCTATACCCTCTTGTTCTTGATTCCCCAACCCTGGAAAAAAGACTGTGCGCATTCACTCTGTCTATGCCACTCATGATTTTATTCACCTCTATAAGATCACCCCTCATTCTCCTATGCTCCAATGAAAAAAGTCCCAACCTACGCAACCTCTCTCCACAACTCAGTCCCTCAAATCCCAGCAACATCTTTGTAAATCTCCTCTGCACTCTTTCCAGTTTAATGGCATGTTTTCTAACAGCAGGGCTACCAAAACTGAACACAATATTCCAAATATGGCCTTACCAACTTCTTGTACAACTGCAACATAACATCCCATCTTCTATACCCAATGTCCTGACTGAAGGCTAGCATGCCAAAAGCTGCCTTCACCACCATATCTGCCTGTAACACCACTTTCAAGGAATCATGTACTTGTACTCCGAGGTCTCTCTGTTCGACAACACTCCCCAGGGCCCTACTGTTGACTCTGAATATCCTACCCTGATTTGTCTTCCCAAAATGCAACATCTTGCACTTTTCCATCAATCGTACATTATCCCAAGTTTAGGAGGGTGGCAGAGAATTACAGAAAGTTTATGACCATATGAGAATAGGTTACAGGGAAAGTAAATTGGAAAATAGAAATGATGGGATTGCACTAAGAGCTGGCATAGGCTTGATGAGCCAAATGGCCTCCTTCTATATCACAAGGAAATATATGAAATGCATTATTCTGTTCTTGTCCGGATTCAAATCCAATTCCCACTTTCCTGCCCCACTGAAGAGAACATCTACATCTCCTCCCATTTTCCCCTCACTCTTAACCACGTGTCAATTTTTGTTTCACCTGGGAACTTTATCAAGCCCCTTACATTCAGGTCTAAGTCATTAAATGCATGGATCTGATGCTGAACCCCATGGAACCCCACGGGTAATAGTTTTCTCATCACAAAATCACCTTCAGCCATTATCCTTTGTTTCCTGCCAATGATGCCAATTTTGGATCTAATTTGTTATTGGATCGGGCTTTTACCTCAACCAACAAACAATATGCTGGAGGAACTCAACAGGTCAGACAGCATCTGTGGAGGGAACTGGACAGTCAACATTTCAAGTCTTCCCGAGTTTCCTGAGCAGCTTGTTTGTTGCTTTCAATTCCAGCATCTGCAGTATCTTGTGGCTCCATCTCACTTTGAAATCTGCCGTGTGGGACTTTATCAAAGGCCTTGTTAAAATCCAATCAGACCACATCAAAAGCATTTCTCTCATCTACCCTCCTTGTTACCTTCTTAAAAAATTTAATCAAGTTAGTCAGACCCTAACTTCACTGAACAAAATCAGAAAACTGTAGGTATTGGATATCTGAAATATAACAGAAAATGCTAGCAGTACTCAGCAGGCCAGGCAGCAACTGAAAAATCCATACTAATTATCCTCAAATGATCTGAGACTTTCTACATGAAAGTTTATACTGTCCTTCGGAATGGATGCCATTAATTTGTCACTACCAAAGTTAAACTACAGGTCTTTAATTACTTGAATTACCCCTTACTTATTAAATAACATTATAGTACAATATTAGCATTCCTACAGTCCTCTGCACCACTCAAACCACTGACGATCGAAAAGTTGTAGTTAGACCCTTTGCAATTTTCTCCTTTTAATAGCCTGGCATATATTTCATCTGAGTCTGCATGTTATCCATTTTCAAAGATATTCTTTGGAAATATTTCCTCTTTTATTATGTTTATCAAACCCAATATTTCACACACTTTAACTACAACATTAGCATCATCCCCTTCTTCTGTTCATAGGGCCATAGGTTCACTAGAACTTTAACCATATCCTTTACCTCAGGTTACCTTTTTGTTTCATAATAGGCCCTAATGTTTCCTTACTACTGTCTTTATGAATTTTCCATGATTGTACTTACCAATATTTTTCTCATATTGCTTTCATAATTTTCCTTTTAATTTCACTCCTACATTTTCTATACACTTCCAGGCTTTCTGCTGCATTAAGCTCTCAGTGTCTCACATAAACATTTTGTTTTGCCTTGTCTTACTCTCTATGTACCTTGTCATCTGGGAGTTGATAGTCCCACTCTTTATCCCGAACTCCTTCTTAAATGCTTCCCTTCGCTCTGAGACTGATTTATCTTAAAGTAGCTGTTTCCAGTCCATTTCCACTCCTCATTTTAGAAAATTTGGCTTTTTATTCAATTTAGAACTTTCATTCCTACTTTATCCTTGTCTTTTTCCATAACTATGCTAAATCTAACTAAATTGTAATCATTACCACAAAAATGCTTTCCCATTGATACTCCTTCCACCTATTCAACTTAATTCCTTAAAACTAAATCCAAAATTCTTCCTTCTTGTTAGACTTGCTACATGCTGGTGAAGAAATGTCTCCTGAACTAGGATTTCTTCTTTACCTTTACCACTCACTGTATCCCAGTTAATATTAGGGTAAATGAAATGCCCCACTGTTACTTTTGCACTTGTCAGAAAGTTGCCCACAGATTTGCTCTTCCATCACCCTCAGATTGTTTGGAGGTCTATTGAACACTCTGAAAGCACCTTTTTTGTTCTTTATTCAACCCATACGACCTCAATTAATGATCCTTCGAACACATCATCCCTTCTCACAGCTGTGATTGTTTCTTTAAACAATATTGCCACGCCCCCTCCTTTGTTACCTCCCACCTATTTTCATCTGAAAACCCTGTAACCAGGAATGTAAGCTTCCCTGCCCCTCTTTTAGCTATGCTTCAGTAACAGCCAAAATATATTTCCTGTGTCTTTCAGAGCCATGAACTCACCTGCCCTTTTCATTAAACTCCTTGCTTTTCAGAATATACCAGCAGAGGTATAGGCTGATTTTGTTTCTATCCATTTTCCAATCTTTGTTTGCTCTGCCTTTCACATTAGTTTTCTGCTTTCCATTTCCAGTTCTTCTTTCCTCCCTTCTAAATCTTTGCTCAGCTTCTAATCTTCCTGTCAAGCTAATTTAAACCACCCCCAACAGCAGTAGCAAACAAACCCACAAGAACATAGGTCCAGTCTTAGGTTCATCTTGCCTAGCTTGTACAGATTCACTTCCCACTGAACTGGTCCCAGTGCACCAGGAACTTAAAGCCCTCCCTACTTCAGCAGCTCTCCATCCACACAGTCACTTGCATTATTTTCCTATTTTACACTCACTGGTGCAAATCACTGAGACTAATCAGAGCTTACTACCACTGAGACCCTGCTCCTTAATCTCTTTCCTATAAACTCTACCTGCAGGATTCACCTTTGTTTCTCCCACTGTTGTTTTTACCATAATGTACCACCACGCTGACTGTTCACCTGCCAGAGGAAGCAACATTCAATGTCAACCATAGACACTGCTGGGCCTTCCATCCATTTTCAGCAATGTAATATTGAATTGAATAAACTCGAGTTCTGAAAATGTTACAGCCAATAAATCTTCATTGCAATAGGTTTTGTGGCATTATTCATCGACTCAATCAGGCACTAAAGAGTCTCTGTGACAGCCACGATGAGATCATGAATCAAAATTTTGGTCCGGTTTGTGCTTTGTGCAGGAAGCCTTCGAGAAGGTGTTCGTTATGTGGGACCGCACATAATTAATGTTGGTAGTCTAGTTGTTCAGTGTTTTCGGCAAATTGTTCCAGATCTCACCAGATATCAAAATATCTGCTGTTTTAAATAAATATAATTTGATAATTGCATTATGTTACACAGTATGTTTTGTATTAGATGCTACAAATGCTGCACCCATAATATTTTCAATGTTACCTCTGCTCCAATAAACATAAAATAATATTTCTTAGTAAATCTGCACCTATTGAAAGCAATGGGCTATCAGTTGACTCCTTCCACCTCTAGCTCAGCTATCTCATCATTATCTTTCCTTCCTGTGCACCCTCCTCGTGCTGTGTAGATCAAGGTTCTTCCGCCCTTCATTTGTTATCTTTATCGCCTTCAGTTTGAGCAAGCAGCAGATCATTCTTCAATGTGATACAATGTGATAGAAGACAATAAACTACAATGTTTCCTGAAGTTGTCACTGGTCTGAACTGCAGAGCTTCTTAAGATACCTGGGTATGTCTAAAATAGGAATTGAGAATTTCTATCATAGTGGCATACGCTCATTGCATGGAACCCTTACAGGAGCTGCTGGGAATGGCCCAGACCACCAATAAAACCAACATTACCTGCCTTCTGAGGGCTACCATAGTCCACTGCTGCATGAAAACCCCTTGACACCTTTCTGAACATTTGCTACATGAGTAGAAATAAAGATCATTGACATCTCACATGAACTTCACATTATTAAAATGAAGCCACTTCCTATTCAGAAAAATAAAACCCATTTTATAACGCTTTGGGGAGCGCATGCATTCCGCCATTGCTCTTTGCAGCTGTGGACGCACAACTCAGCTCTCATGAGAAGCATATGAATGTACAGCAACATTCTTTGATAGAGGGGTGAATAGGCACCTAACTGATAAGGGAAGTTTCTTCTGCTGCAAACAGGAAAAAATCTGGAGGCAACGGAATTTAAAGATCTGATAATTGTGACTTGTGTAGAAAATGTTGATGGCCAAGGAGAAGTGGGTAATTTCCAAACAATATCAGTGTAGGAGGCTATGCTGGGAAGGGAGAGGGGGAAGGATGGAAAATAGGTTTATGAGGCATTGACATCTCAAGAAATCGAAATAAACCTTAAATCCTGGTGGATTGATGTACGTGCACTGGGAGAGGGGTTTACTCTGCAGTCTGAATCCAAGAACTCTCTCACGGTTTCTTCCATATCCTCATTTCTCTCAACCTTGAAGCAAAGGAATATGTATAATCTCATTGGAAACGCCACACCACCAGTACAAAACCACATTTTGGATAAAGCTAGCAGTAAAAAATCTGATGTCCAAAGCACTTAAGTGATTGATATGCTTACAAAGTAGTTCTAAACCTCAGTGGAGGAATGCAGAATATGTCTTCAATATATTATCCACTTCCAGGAATACATCCCAAAGCTCTTAGCAGGACATACCTATTGACATTAACTATCATGGGCAGCATGAGGCTGGATTTAAGTGAAGTATTTCAGACTAGCATCAGTGGATGTTCTGGCTATGGGGCCTGCATGTGTAAACTTTGGGTGCCACTCAAAGGTGTTACCAAAGTCTTTTTGCCTATGAATATATACCATCTGAAACCCCAGGTCACATGTGGCGGGGCAGGGGTGGGGCTGGGAGGGGTAAGAGAAAGGCTTGGCCTGTTCAGGTTGGCAATGGGGTAAGTTACTGGGGATGGAGTCATAGTTCAAGCTCTACTGGGGGTTCAGAGAGTCACTGGGACATTTAAGTGGCATTTCAGTCCAGCACTGCACTGTAAAGAACTAGTTGTCATGAGAATATCCAACAGTGGTCACTCCCAGCACAATGTAGTCTAATTTCACCCACAATACACAGCAGTAAGTGCCCAGTCAAATTTCTGTCAAGGAATTTCACTGATTCTGTATTCAATGACATAAAGCTAAAAAGAAAATCAGCTCTATGTGATCTAATTTCTGGGTTACTGTGAGGAGAACAACTTTTAAAAGACTGTTGGACAGGTACATAGATAGGAAAGGTTGAGAAGGATATGGGCCAAATGCAGGCAAATGGGACCAGCTTGGACAAGTTGGGCCAAAGGCCTGTTTTGGTGCTATATGACTCTATGAGAACTGAATAGCCTTGAAGTGAAATTTGGGGGAATGGCACTTTATTGGGATATAATAGATACAGATATTTAACAATGGTTTTATGATCAGTTCCTCTGGTCAATTGGCTGATCTGTATCTTAACACGCTTAACCAATCTTACACCTGTAACAGGTAATACTTTTGCCTGATAAAAATCTCCCAATCTCAGGAGGGAGTTCCAAGTTTATCGTGTAGTGAAAACCTGGAACATTATCCCTCAACAGCCAACTCTAATTTTAAGCTAAATTCTCCCATGTTCTTTCTGCTTAATTTATCAAGCTTAATCTTAATCACCTTTAGGAGTTGAAAATTTTATTTTTACCAGAAAAAGTTAACTGCCCACCCCAAAGAAAAATTCTGGAAAATTGTTTTCTAATTATTTTTCCAAACTATCAAGGTGAAAAATACCAGAAGAGAAGCAGCTTGGGCAAGAATGGGACAAAGCACTAAAGGTTTTACAAGAAAGTAAATGTACATTTCATCCAAGGAAAACTGCATTAAAAGCTGAATTGGTTTGTGATTTTTATTACTGCTGGTTTTGATTTAATATTACATTATGGAGATTGAAAGTTGACTACTTGAGTAAAATTTTTTATAAACAAAAATATCCAATTTTGCAGAATGCTAAAACAAAATCTAAGCTACAGTAAAAATTTAAAAAACAAATAAAAAAATTCAAGTCCTCATCATTTTTCCACCCCAGTGGTTCACCAGTTAATTTCCTACATCTCAGGGAAGGTAATGCTAATCTGCACAACCTGTTACTCCCTCAATCACTACAGTGAATCTTCAAGGCAGTCAGATTTATTGATCAGTACCAAGGCACAGTTACTAGAACTAAATGCAGAGCTCCAATGGTGTCTAACCACAATTTTACACAATGGTAGCATAATTTAAATCCTTGTACATTATAAATACCTCTGCATAAAGATCAACAACTTTTTCCTTTTAAGTTATTTCATGTGTCTATCCATAAACCTTGATGACATTACTAACAAATTAAGACACATTTTGACTTTGCTAAGCTGTGCATAAAATGTGTGTTTTGCCCTGGCTTGCTCAAGTAAGTTTTGGATCTACGAGTCTGGTAGTTGAAAATATTGCACAATGCATGATATATGTTTGCATGGATCCAAATATCCACACCATGTCTAACTGTCCAGAAATAAACATAATACTTCCAACAGTCTGATGATGTCTTATATAAAAATGCAGAATCTTCTGACTTCTACCTTACCCCTCTGCTAATATAAACAATTAACAGTACGGTTAGAAATAACTTGGCAAGCTTGGTGTGAGATTCTGCCATTAGAGATAGGGAGGAATCAGAAAACAAGCAATTTTTGGAACTTTCAGTTACAGTAAATTACCTAAATAGTTTACAGGAAAAGTCAAACTTCTCTTGTCCTGAGATAATAGCTTGACCATGACCTGCTATGTTCTATCATAAGAAAGATTGTTTTGTGATAATCTGTAATTATTAGATCTCAAGGCATGACTTTTAAAACAACAAGAAGTAAACATTTTGGTGGGAACAATATCTTTGCTTCTGATCACCAAAAAGGAAGTAAATGCAGCAAGGCAGAGGCCAAACAATTCTGGGCATTGCAGTGAAAAGTAGGTTTGAAGGGCAGAGAATGATCAAATCGCAGAAATGAAAACAATTAAAGGCAAAAGCCACTGGGAGCCAAGGAAAATGATACTGAGTAAAGATTAGAGGTTTATTCTGCTAGCTTGTTAGAAAACTAGCTACTCTGGTTTGAAGACCAGATAACAATACTTTTATCTTCAGTTTTTTTCCTACTCCAGCAATTCCTAGTGCTGTCATTCATACAGAGCAAATCATTCCCACACTGTGTTTTGGTTTTTTCCCAATGATTACCAGAGATTTAATGTACCAACTTGAAATGAAAAGACTTGTCTGCTTGCACCAAGACAGAAAATGCTTACACTCTAGTGATGGAGCATTAGAATTCAATGTTGTGACCTGGATTTTCCTGACTTGCCACCTGTATTCAACACTTGCAAACCTCACATGTCCTGAACTTACCTGCTGTGGATCTGAATGGTTGCAATGATCATACTGGAGCAGAGCAGGAAAGCCCCGAAAAACTTCAGGACCTCAAATGACATCATCAGGTTAGAACAAGTCGTACCTACATAATGCCCCCCAGAAGCCTTTAGAATAACAGCAAAGTCCTATTCACAGCCCTAGCATCTGCCAATGCATTCAAGATTTTCCATACTTTTGTACAGTGGAGAATAATCTGACTGGTTGCATCACCGCCTGGTATGGAGTCTCGAATGTGCATGATCGAAAGAGGCTGCAGAGGATTGTAGACTCAGCCAGCTCCATCACGGGCACAACCCTCTCCACCATCGAGGACATCTTCAAGAGACGGAGCCTCAAGAAGGCAGCATCCATCATTGAAGACCCTTACCATCCAGGACATGCCTTCCTGAGGTACAGGAGCCTGAAGACCCACTCTCAATGTTTTAGGAACAGCTTCTTCCCCTCTGCCATCAGATTTCTGAACAGTCCATGAACCCTGGAACATTACCTCTTTATTCTTATTTTGCACTATTTATTTGTTGTAACATAGTAATTTTTATGTCTTCCACTGTACTGCTGCCACAAAACAACATATTTCACGACATATGTCAGTGATAATAAACCTGATTCTGTTTCTGTGTCTCTGACACATAGAAACAATAGAAAACTATTAAAATGAAATAAACAAAGAAAGCTTTTAAAGAATTGAAAAAAAATTAAAGCAGTTATAAATAACTAAATAGTTAAAGGAAATAGAGGTAATTTTAAAATCTATAATTTACTTTATTCTTACCTTTTGTACCCTCAGCCCTATAATCCCTGTTGAATTGCTTGTGGATCATGTGTCAGATCTAACCAGGTGCAGGATCCAAGAACAGATTTCCCTACATTTACATTGGTGAAACTCAGCAAAGTTCTCCTCCACCATTTGTTTCCTCCACCATTTGTTTCCACATAGAGTCCAGCAGTAATGGAGCAGCCATGGCGTCATGGTTAGAACTTGGCCAGCCAGATCTCAAATGTGGTAGCCAATGCAGAAGTCAAAAATGTCACCCATTAGTTGAGTTGAGCTTATGTGGTAAGAACAAGTTCTCTGTTTTAGTTTGCAATGTAACAATGTTACAGCTGGATCTGGGATCTGAATTTCATCTTTCAGTACTAATTATTTTACTTAATTTTGGATCATAAAATTATGCCTTTTTTAAAGTTACCTTAGCTCAATTCTGTAGTTTAGAGTTTTTTTAATTGCGAGCATTACTATTCAAATCTATGTTTTGTCTGACACCTTAATGAGAGAAAGAGAAAGGAGTGCAGATTGAATGACAATCCACTTTCTTCCATTGAACTGTTGACAGTGAGGCATGGAGATTATTAAAATGAGAGAAAGGCACAACCTGAGATCAAACATGGAATGAATTAGGTTAGTTTGCTGAAAGGAGACGATTCTTACTAGAACTGGCAGCAGGTACCAGTGAAATTACAGAAGTGTGAAATTTTAGCAGGTATTTAACTGCCAATCAAGAACAAAGATTTAGGAAAACAAAACCATTAAAATGCACAATGCAGTGTGGCAACTTCAACAATCACAGGCATAAAAATGCTCCAATGGCACAAAAATCCACAGGACATGAATTTCAATTTTGCCTTAATATGTTGAGAATTTGAATTACATTTAAATGTTTACAACTAAAGAAACAGCGAATATGGAAACCCAACTGGTTCATTGTAGTCTTAGTAGGGTCATGGAATCATAGAGTTGTAGAGCATAGAAGCAGACCCTTCAGCCCACCTCATTTATGCCCACCATCATGCCTATCTATACTAATCCCACTTGCCTGCATTAATTCCATATCTCTTTATGTCCTACTACAGCAGGTAACCTTTCACCCAGTCCACCCTGTATTTGACCAGTCACTTGGTTATTTGAGTCATTGAGTTGTTGGAAGAAAAAGGAAACTGAAAAAATCTCTGTTTATCTTCAAAGTATCTTTCAAAAATCATCAACGTTTTATGTAAAAAGGAATATACTGAGTTGAAACATGTGAGATTATTAAAAAGAATACTAAATGTTAGATTTAGCAACCAAAGCCTTACGATTTCTTGTCTCATCCAAGTCATATGATATAGATCTAGAAGAGATTTCCATTTTAGTAAAGCTAGGTAATAGTTTGCCATCAGGAGTACTTGGGTTATATTACCTGTCCATCATGATCCTCAACAAAAACAATGGTGCTTATATAGTTTACCTCCAAGAGAGTTAAACCACAAACAAACTTTCCAAGATACTTTCTCTATTCATAAGGCAAACATAGATAACCCTAAGAGGTACATCCTGTTTTAGAAACCATTGGCTAGAAAATTACTTGGAGATACTCATTAGATCATAAGAACAAAAGAAAATGGGAGCAGGGGTAGGCCACTTGTCCTCTCAAGCCTGCCCCAACATACAGGATGATCAGGTCTGATCAGCCCCAGGCCTCATCTACTCATCTGTGTTTGTTTCCCATAGACTTCATGTCCCTGATCTTTCAACAATATTTCAACTTCCTCTTCAAATACCGTAATGATTTAACCTTCACAACCCTTTGGGGTAAAGAATTGCAGAGATTCACCATCCTCTGCAAGAAGTTGTTCCTACACACCTCCGTTTCAAATTACTGCACCCTAATCTTAAAATTATGCCCCCTCATTCAAGATTATCCCACAAGTGGAAGCATCTCAGCATCTACCTTGTCATTCCCCAAAGGATCTTACATGTTTCAATAAGATTGTCCTTCATTCTTCTAAACTCCAAAGTATATAGATCTAATTTCTTTAACCTTTCATGACAGGACAAACTTCTCACCTCAGGAATTAGCTTAGTGACTCTCTTTTGGGCTGCCTTGAATATCAGTATATCCTTTCTCAAATAAGCAGACCAAAATTGTGCACAATACTCTCCGCACAATTGTGACAATACTTTCCCATTTCTAAACTCAAACCCTCTCGCATTAAAGACCAATATGCCAATTGCCTAACCATTTGTTTCCTGCTAATGTTTTGCAATTCATGGAGAAGAACATAAAGATTCCTCTGTATTTTGTTCATCTGCAACCTTTCTTCATTTAGATAATAATCTGCCTTTAGATTCCTCTTACTGAAATGCATGATCTTGCACCTTACCATTTTAAACTCCATTCGATGAGATCTTGTCCACCCACTCAACCTAGCTATGTATTATTTTACAGTGTCACAATATCCTCATCGCAACATATCCTCCCACCTATTTTCATGTCATTGGCAAACTTGGATACCTTACGCTCTGCCCCCTCCTCCAGGTCATTAACATAAATCATAAATAATTGAGGGTCAAGAACTGAAACCTGTGGCACTTCACTAGTTACAAGACATGTTTACTCTGACTTTGTCTTCTATGCATTAACCAATCCACTCCTGCTCTGCTGGCATTATCTGGGTGAATATGCTGTGGAAATCTTCTACATAATATAAATAGGGTTAATTAGATTTGCAGAGTGGAAACAGTTTCACAGATCTCTCCAACCCTCATTATTTAAATGCAGTATGCTGCACTCCTTAGATTGCTCAGCCTGAAAGCACTGGAACATTTCCATAGAGCATTTGATTAGTTATGACTATTCTAATTACCTTAACTTCATTTTGAATGAAAAATTTATCAATTCTTCTTAAAGATATAACCAATAGGCAGTCATCAATTGCCTTTGCACTGTGAGAAAAAAAATGATGCTTGTTAATTAATTTTTGTCATCTAATGCTGCATTCAGATGTCCAGTTAAATAGTCAAGACATAGCCACATTACCTAAGAAGTGGTGGAATTTGCCAAAATTCTTAGTCTAAAGCTGTACAATAACTAGGTTGAGTACTTCTTCAATGTGTCTTTATTTGGTCATATCCTTTCTGAAAAAGAACAGATTGCACAGCATAGTTAAATCTTAAATTATACCATAATTAGTTGATAATAAAATCAGGTACACTATTCTATTTTGTTTGCAGAATGTCATAGTTGTAAAATATATGTTCTTGTGCATTGTGTCTAAAATAGTATTTCAATTTGACTATTGCAGAAATCCTCGGTTGACAACTTAACCCAATAATAATTGCTTCCTGCCTTTTGAGAGCAATATCAAAGAAACAACTGAAGATGTTTATGGACCGGACCCCAGTTTAGAAGAAAAATGTACAGTTATTTGATTTGATAACTCAGAAAATGATTTAAATAATACAAATGCTGATTCCAAAGCTTTTCTCTTTCCATGATAAAGCATTCATTTTTTCATAAATAATTACAATGAATGAATTTTGTAGAATGGTAATATAACGGAAAGAAAAAATTGCACATTTAGTACATGATAACAAAACAGAAAACGCTAAGCTGGATAAAAGCTATGGAATTCCGATAAAATGAAAATATGAGTTGGATTATAACTATTTCAGGAGCCTTCTGTTAAATTGACTGAAGTACGAGAGCTGAACAAATGAATAATATTCAATTTTTGTCACTGTATTAGTTCTGTCAGTGCAATCACAGGTGTTCATTGAAAAATGACAAAGGGAAACAAAATGATCAGTTTAAAAAAAAGAGGGAAGAATTAACATCTATAATTCAGTCCAGCTCAGCTAATACTTGAACTGATAAGCTTGAAAAAATAAAAAATGGAACACTGGCAGCAGCTCCTTCTGGAATTCGTGCAGCTACAGTTTCAGGAATAAAGGATTGCTGTAGCAGATTTGTTAGGCACCACAGGAACCAACATGGAGTGCCTTTACCGTGTTATGCAGAATGGTATGATAAATACTTGTAAGACAGATATGACAAGCCTTATTGAGATAGACAGTAAATAATCAACAGAGCATTTGTCGCACCATGGATGAGAGAACTTAAGATTTCTGACAACTTGTCGATCAGTTTTCTTAAGCATCCAATGAACAGTTTTACAAAAGTAATTTCAAACACAGGGCTTCTTTTGACTAACACAGCAAATAATAGGGAAGCTGTGCAAATGTCTACGTGGCACAAAGTTCATCAGTATGCAGATAGCATTCAGTCCTTTCTTTAGAATAGGTTATGAGGTAACAATGTATTTTGACAGCAGTGACAGAAAACACTTATGCAGCATGGGAGAATCATGATAATTACTAAAACAAGGGAGCAAATTTTACACACAAATTCCTTTACTTTCATGCAAAGAGCTCTTTGCTGTTATTTTTAGTTCACCTGCTTGAAGAAGGCATGCCAGTGGCTCTATTTTGTAAGGAGTTTGAGGAGATTCAGTTTGTCACCAAAGACTCTTGCAAATTTCTATAGATGTATGGTGGAGAGCATTCTAGCCGGTTGCATCACAGCCTGGTATGGAGGCTCCAATTCACGGGATCGTAAGAGGCTGCAGAGGGTTATAGACTCAGCCAGCTCCATCACAGGCACAACCCTCCCCAGCATCAAGGACATCCTCAAGAAAGTGGCATCCATCACTAAGGATCTTCAGCATCCAGGACATGCCCTCTTCTTGTTACTAGCATTGGGGAGGTGGTACAGGAGCCTGAAGACCAACACTCAACAATTCAGGGACACCTTCTTCCCCTCCGCCATCAGATTGCTGAACAGCCCATGAACCCATGATCACAACCTCCTTATTCCTTTTATTTGCACTATTTATTTTTGTAGTTTATAGTAATTTTATGTCTTGCACTGTACTTCTGCCGCAAAACAACAAATTTCATGTCAAGTAAGTCAATCATAATAAATCTGATTTTAATCATTTTTACTTGGATGATACTTCATGTTAAAGTATTCCACTTCCTAACTATTCCTTATTCTTATCAGGATTATAATAAACAATATACAGTATATTGTGTGTGTGTATATATATATATATATACACATACATACATACATACACACACACAGAGCTGTTCATCACACAATTAAATATGTGCTTTTCCAGATTTTTTAAACCTAGAACAGGTGCAGATCACCCCTAAGTATTAAAATAGGTTGGCAGAAGTGAAGCCTGTTGATTTATATACCTTTATACTTCACCCAAAACGCCATCAGCATCACAAAGGATTGGATATAGAGAACATGCTGATTTTATTTAGGGAGTGCAGTGGTTTAGTTAAAATCACTTGAAACCATTTAATATTGTTAAATTGTTTGATATTATCTGTTTTGTTGCAATATTTTGAGAAATTACAATAATGCTATGCTAACAATATGTTGCCAGATCTTCGTAAATTACTTTTTTGACGTGCAGTATAGAGTACTCCAGGCATAAGACAGAATAACAAGTGAGTTTTACAAACTGCTTAAAAATGTGGAGGTTCTCTTGTTCTGATCAAGTAGTATTAGTTCTTAATTATGAGATACGTTTTCTTAGCTGTGATAACCGTAAAAATCATTTTGCCAAATAAACATTTCCCTTCAGAAGAAAAGCAAGGAGAGAAGAAGTGGAACTGGTCACTTTCAATTTTGAGATGAGGAAAAGATCACACATGGTGGCAAAATCTCTGCAGTGTGTTTCCATTCATCAGATGGTTTTAATAATTCAGAAGAAGGTGCGGCTGGTGTCTCGGCAAAGGAAGATGTAGTTGAAATCTAGATGAGCTAAGAATTATTAAACAGGATGTCCTAGAAGGACCAGCTGCAACTAAAGTGGATAAATCACTGGGTCTGGGTGAGATGCACCCTACATTTACTGAGAAAATTGGAGGAGGAATTTGTAGAAATCCTGGACATAATTTTCAGAACAGCTGTAGATTCAGGGATTGTGCCTGAGGATTGGAAAATTGCAAAAATCACATCCTTGTTTAAAGAAAAAAGGATATGGGTTAAACCCAGTAACTATAGACCAGTCAATTAAACTTTGGTGGTAGGGGGATTTTGATTAAAAATAATCAGTCGAGAATTAGCAATCACTTGGTTGAATGTGGATTGATTAGAGAAAGCAAGATGGATTTGTTAAAGGCAAATTTTGTTGAACTAACTTGATAGAATTTTTTGAAGAAATAACAAAGAGGAAATGTGTTTGTTGTGGAATGTATGGATTTCCAAAGGGCATGGTGGTGGTGTAGTGATTAAATTACTAGACTACCAATCCAGAATTCAAATCCTGACTTTAAATCCCACTGTGGCATTTCTGGAATTTAGAGTCAATGAGTAATATGCAATTTGGAAAACTGATAACAATTAGTCATAGTAATGATGACCACAGAAACTACAGATTGTTGCAAAAACCCATCTGGTTCAGTAATTCCCCCCTCCAGCGGGGTGCTGGAGAAGGAGGCTCGATATGTGACTCTGGACTCCATGTCCTCTGAAATGGTGTACCTATGGGGAAATTGAAGGGAGATCACCATCAAATTCTCAAGGGCAATGAGGATCGGTAATAAATGCTGTCCTTGCCAGTGAACACAGTGAGTCTAAAGGGAGTGGGAAATAAATGAGCACTCTGGACCCCACCAGTGGCTGCAAACCTACCCAAATTACTGACCCCAGGTGTTCCAAACCTCAATCTGGCTCTGGCCAAACACCTAGACCACAGACTGGACCCTGACCCCAGCTGCACTCCCGATCCCTGCCTCTGGCCACATACCCCATTCCCACTCCAGACACTCAGCTGACATTCTGGACTGCTAAGTGAGCCAGAAGCCAGATCATCAGGATTTTCAAACAAATGAATGCCAGATTATTGGAATTTTAAGGTATTTAAAACCGTGAAAGGCATAAACAGAGAAGAGAACCAGGGTCATTGAATGGAGGTGAATGGCAAAAAAAACCAAAAGTGACATGAAGTTAAACAATTTTACACAACAAGTGTTCAAGATCTGGAATCCATTGCCAGGAGATTGGTGGAGGCAAATTTAATTGTTGCATTCAAAAAGGAGTGGATAGGTACCTGAAAGAAAATAATTTGCAGGGCTGAGGAGGAGGACTAGCTGATTTGCTCGAGTGCATCCGGACACAACTTAATGATTTGACTGGCCATATGGCCTTGTTCCATGCTGTCACTGTTCTGTGGTTCTGTGAACTTATTATCCTGTTTATCAAAGACAATTAAGTCAAGTAATATTAGATAAGTGGATGTCTGTATTCTTATGATCCTGCCTTATGAATACTTATGAATATGTTAAGAAGTAAATTTAGTGAAAAAACATTTTAAAAAAAGACTCCATGTACTTATTGGTCACATTTGTTACAGCAATTGCACTTCAATATCAAACATTGTTTCCGCAGAGTGTAATCAAGAACTATTTCCTAAATATTGTAACTTTTGTTCATTACTTTATCCTCTACCAAAAACATTTATTACACAGGGACGATCCTGTTCAATTGAAATAAGCTTCAATGTGTAGTGGTTAAAAAACATTTGATGTATTATTTGTCTAACTTTTTTCAGCAATCAAGTTATGTTGGATCTTTTGCATTGTCCATGCAGTGACACTGAAATAAAAATGAATTTTTACTTTTTTTAAACTGTGGACCATTGTAAAATATCTAATCAAGGGTACTGCAAAGCTGCCCAGTTTGTTTAACGTCTCATATTGGTACAACGATATGTGAACAGTGGTGGAGTGCTGCCCTCCATTGCTCCACGTGAATACATCCCAGTGGGATATGAGCCAAAAATAGAGACCTCTTGAATTTTCACTGCCAGAACTACTCTCTTCAACATGCAAACATTCTGTATGAAAACTCACATACTAATATTAAGACAAAGCTGTTTGTTATACTTGTACCGCCTCTCTTTAAAGCAAACTTACAAACCTGTGGACACCAATTAGTTCCTCTAAGCTCAGCAACACTGAAAGTCGATGTTTTACTTAATCTTTCAGAGCACTGACCTTAGTAACTTAAGGTCCCTGTTTCTGTGCAAATACCATGTTTCTGGAGCCAGGATTCTAATGAAATGAAAGCAAAATGATTCTTCCTTGTAATCTGAGCTACTTTTACATATCATCTTGGATGTTGGAAAAATGAACAAACTTAGTTGTTCTTCCACTTTTAACGTAGTGAAAAGCAGCAGATTATTTCCTGTGAAACAGTCACCCATTGCCACGACACAAAATTCTACGCATGAACAAAGGATTTTCAAAATAAAAGCATGAATCTGGCATAGCTCTGGCTGCATTGCCCACCCAAAACCCCACAAAGAGTTGAGCCAGTTTCAGGTTCAGTCCTCATAAGGATAGTTTTGCTGTGCTGGGATTGGGAAATTCAGGAGGTTTATGAATGCATCAAGCCTGAAGAATTTGTAAAATTGGAGCCATCTGGTGACCAACAGTAGGTTGTGTCTGGGCCAAAGCCCTGCAATGTTCTTACCAGTTTTCTTCTATCTGCTGTCAACCTCTCCTTGCGGAGGAGCATATCAGAATGAGGTGGAGCCAGAATCATGCAGCATGTCAACAGGCCCTTTGGCCCACCATTGCACATGGTATACATATATAAACTAGTATACATGTTTATACTAATCCTATTGTCCAGTTTTCAGCCTGTAGCCTCCAATGGCATCGTGTTTCAGGTGCTCATTTAAATAATGAGATCGTCTAAGAGCACCTGCATCCACCACCCCCTCAGGCAAAGAATTTTTTTTCAGCCAGGAATGCTTTCTCAATTGCTCTTGAAATCTCATCCCCCTTACCTTACACCTATTTCTTCTGGTTATAGATAGCTTTGCTAAGAGGAAACGTTTCTCACTCTCTACCCTATCTCTGCCCTTCATAATTTTGTATACCTCAATCAGCTCTCCCCTCAGCCTTTGCTGCTCCAAGTAAAACATACCCAGTCTATCCAGTCCCTCCTCAGAACTAAAACTCCCCCTCCCAGGCAACATCTGGAGGGCATCTCCTGGTTTCAGTTCTCTAAACCTGCAAAGGCTATGTTTTTTCTTTATCCAACTGCCCATATCTCTCGACATCCAGGGTTCCTTCTCTTTCTCCATTATGAGAATGCGGTGGCCCCCAAATTCATACTATTTCATTTTTTAATGAGTGCCGCTAGTCCAATGAGTTATCTGCAGTAACTGCTCCCAGTCTATTTTTGACAGGTCCCATCTTATCATTTTGAAATTCAACTTCCTCAAACCAGGACCTTAATTTTCAGTCTATCTTACTCCTTCTCCATAACAACCTTAAAGTATACAGAGTCATGGTCACTATCTCCTAAATGCCTCCCCTCCCCACTGACATTCCCTCTACTTCTCCAGTTATGTTCCCAAACACCATGTCCAGTTCCACCTTTTCTCTACATACTGGCTCAAAAAAAGTCTCCTGGATGCACTTTAAAAATTTCACCCCTCTAGGCCAGTCACACCAATGTGATCCTAGTTAATACTGGACAAACTGAAATCCCTTACAACATTACACTTCTGTTTTGCCTACATATCTGCTTCTCTATCTCCTGTTGAGCATCTGGATGTCTGTGATGCACCTCCAGCAAAGTTGTAAGTACCCTTTTTAGTTTTAAACTTTACTTATATAGCTCATTTGCAGAACCTTTTTAGGATATCCTCCTTCCTTACTGCAGAAATGGACTCTTTGATTAATGTTGTAATACCACCTTCCATTTTAAACCTGCTCCATCCTGCCTGTGAATTCTATACCCTGGAACATTGTTACAAGTCCTGCTCATCTTTCAACCATATATTTGTGAAAGCAACAATATCATATTCTCATGCGATAATCAATGCATCCAGTACTTCTGCCTTACATCAGAGTTTGTGTTAAAATAGATGCAATCCAGACTTGTATTCCTCCCATGTGTTTCATCAAGTCTATGTGTGCTCTGCCTACTTAGTTTTCCTTCTTTATTTAGCACTGAGAGCCTCTAGTTCATGTTTATGTCTATGTTTTGGAAGCACACAGAAGGCCAGCTAAATGGAGGATGGAGAACACGATTCCCCAAATATGGGAGAGTCTGCTGGTCTCACATTGGCCTAATCAGTCACTTCAGACCTGGAATGGAAGGAAGTTGTCCTCGATCCTGAGGTACCATCTATTTAGTAATATTGTGGTATAGTACTATCAGTGCATAGTATAATGGAATGAATTCCATCCCTCTCCCACCCTCTTTCTCTCCTACCACTTACTCAATCCGCCACCGAAGTACAATATGCTTATGCTACATTTGACTCTATCAACTAAGGATGGATTTCTTGGAAATATAGTTTACAATTTAAAGCCAGCTTCTAGACATAAAGTATTTCCCATAACTTCTGGAAACACTCTCAATGTTTTAAACGCTTGAGACTGTCGATGGATGAAATAGCCTCCTTTCTTATCTCAATTGGTTTATTCGATAAAACAAGGGGGAGAGAGGAGTGAAGGAGATTAGAAGAACAAAAGTTGCAAAGAAAAAGAAGAGGAGAAATGGGAAGAAGGGAAGCATTGCAAAGGTGTTAAAGATTGGAGCAGTGAGATGGTGGATGCAGGTGAATGAATCAAGTTCACTGCACCCTTCTCACGTTGCCAAAGAAATGTGTATGAAGGAAAAGGAAACTAGGAAAATGATGCTTACTACAGGATATTGGTGTTCTACTTATTCAACTGACATTGCCTATTTATAAATTCTCTTCAACACTTTTCATTTCCAGTAAAAAAATAATTTGCAAGTATTTTAGCAGGATGCAGCAAACTAGAGGCATGATTGGTTAAATATACTAGACTGGTAAGAAAATCTCAGTTTATTATGTGAAAAGCAGTTTGTAATTAATTATTTTTTTAATTAAAAATACTGTAGATGCTGGAAGTCTAAAATAAAAACACAAACTGCTGGAAACACTCGGCAGGTGAGGCGGTCTCTGTGGGAAGAGAAACAGAGTTACCATTTCAAGTCAAAGCCTCTCCTTCAGAATTGGGAACCGGTACTGAGATGCTGAGTATTTCCAACATATTCTGTTTATATTTTAGATGAGTTTCTTCTCTCTCTCTCTTACCTAATTCTGACGGAGGATTTTTAATGAAGTTTCTTTTCCCACAAATACAGCGTGACTTGTCGAATATTTCCAGCATTTTCTCTTTTTATTGCAGTTAATTAACCTATTTGTATCACCGACCTACTTTGAATGGTTCATGAGGAGAGGGTTAATTGGGGGCGGGGGAGAGGATTGTGTGAATTGAAATAAGCAACAGAGGTTTCATTGGTTTGTGTGAGATCGAATTGCAGGGTTTTCTGATGGAGTCGGAGAACGGAGTGGTGATGCTTAAACTCATGTTGTTCGTTCTTAACCTTCTCTTTTTGGTAGTTTTTTAATCTACTTTTTTTAGTGCCTGCTGTTCTATTTCAATAGTTAAGGTGTCGAATTTAAAATCCCAAATAACTCGGTTGAAGGAGTTCCATATAAAATACGACGTGGCTTTGGTGAACTTGCGGAACTGTAAATGTTTAATCTGAATTTCTGTTGATAGGGGCAACTAAGTTTTTGTATCAATTTGCACTTTTTTTTTCTTTTCTCTGTTCACAATTTCCTTTCACCGTCAGATCGGTGTGGGAGAGAGTAGCGGTGGCTTCACTCAGAATCACCAGTAACCTGTCTCTATTCCTCCCCTGAAATTTCTGTACACAACCAGAACAGTCGGTTACAAATCCTTGCTGAGCCCATTGTGCCTCGGGGCATCTGCTTATCAAACTGATCTGCGCGAAATCCTTTGCAGAATGAATGCAAAAATGATTCATATCCTGAACTGTTTGTGTTACTCCGGTATGGCCAGTCAGTACGTGAACACCTTCCGTGCGTGTGGTCCTTGCTGATAAATGTGCAACCACGTGCATTTCCTTAAAAAAACTTTGGCTCTTCACTCCCCTCTGTTTATAATTTGCCCTAGTCGTTGGGAGGAAGTTTCTTCGGATTGACATTGAATCCATTCTAGTATATTGTCACTCAGCTCTTTAATGAAGAATCAATTTAATTTCCTTCCAACCTTCCTCAAAACTATCCTTGATTAGTACCACCACATGTCTATCCCAGTATATTCTGATCCCTGGCCTGTACTTGCTGGTTCACTTTTCCTTGCTCTGCTTTAAAGCAGAGCTTGTGAAGGCCTCTGATACTGATTCAGAAAAGTGAATAATCTTTACATGTCTGTTTTGAAATGCAACATAGTTTGAGGATTTTCTTTTTGCCTCCCTCAGTGAAGTGAAAGTGCCATTGCCAATTCTTGCCAATTAAATTCCCTCTCAGTTCTAGTTGGTTAAATCCAGCAATCCATAAACATCTATTCTATCAGAGCTAGTCATTGGCCACAAACCTGTAGCAGCAGGCTGTGGTGTAGAGAGCCTAAAGGTGAACTAGTACTGTTCAACACCAATAATGTCAGTAGGACTAATTTAACCTGAAAAGTTAAAGAAATAGATTTCCAAACACAAAATGCATCAATGGATAATGGGAATGAGCAGGAATATGGTAATAAGATAGAGCAGTGGTTTTCAACTTTTTTTCATGCTGTGGCCCCCCAGAACATGTCCTTGTTAGACGGTGGACCCACAAAATCAAACAATCGATAATTCATGCACACAACACTTAAATTACTGCACGTAGGCCCTATTGAAATGGTGACTATTTCAATCACCGATAATTACCAACGGTGTCTTTCAGTGTTCAGTTCAATGTGAAGGTTGTGCCTGTTTTGCACTGCAGAGATTGTCCAAACGTGGTGGTACGTGCAACAAACATACACATATGTCATCCTCAATATTCAGTCTTGATCTGTATTTGGTTTTCGTGGTAGTGACTGCAGAAAATGCTATTTCACACAAGTAAGTGGTTGCAAATGGTAACAGAACGTTGACGGCTTTGCCGGACAGCAGTGGACACTCCTGGGAACATGCTATCCAGAACGACAACAGTGACATTCAGTTGAACTGCAAGCGCGAAGTCCTGTCAGATGACAGTTCAGCCAATTCTTCTTGTTCACGTCCAGTTAAATCAGTAAGCATGCATTCAAATGAATTTCGAATCCAATCAAACATGCTCGTGTCATCGTCGCTGAAATACTCATGGAAATAATGTAACAGCTGTTGAATATGGTTCAAAACGTTGCTTGCAATGGCCCCTGTCTTAGTCTCGTTCACTGTCAGTAAGTCAGCCAGCAATGGAAACATATCATAGACGCCTTGCTCGCATCTTCCCTTCCAGATATGGAGCTTTTTCTGGAAGGCATTGGTTTTGTCATGCGTTTTCAGAACACTTGAGCCAGGTCCTTGCTGTTCAGATTTAAGCTGTTCAAAACGTTGAAAATATCTGCAAGATAAGCTAATCTGGCAACCCACGTCTCATCTGTCAAGAACAGATCTGCCAATGATCCGTTATGCTCATTTAGAAAAATGAGCAGTTCATCTCGCAATTCATATACATGCTGCACAATGCGGTCTCATGACAGCCATCTGACTTCTGTATGTAGCAACAAATGCTCATGCTCGGCTTCCATTTCACGGCATATGTTTTCAAACAAACGATGATTGAGCTTTGATAAAGTTAATGATTTTAATGCACGTGGAAAACACATCTGCAAGATTTTCACCATATCCTTTACAGCCAAAGCCTCACGGTGAATCATGCAGTGGATTGCTGCCACATGTGGAGCTACTTCTTTCACTCATGTGACTAGACCCGACTTCCGTCCCGTCATTGCGGCAGCACCATCCGTGCATACTCCAATACGCTGTGTCCATGCCAATGCCAATTGTACAAAAAAAGTGTCAAGCACACGGAAAAGTTCTTCACCGGTCGTATGCCCTGGGAGCGCCTTGCAAAACAAAAAGTCTTCCAAAGCTTCTCCTTCCCAGAAATATCGAATATAAATCAACAACTGTGCAGCACTGACAACGTCAGTAGTTTCGTCAAGCTGAATCGCAAATCTGACTTGCTGAAGACATGCTATCAGCTGGCTCTATATATCTTCCTCCATAACGCCAATTCTTCTGCTTACTGTGTTATCAGACAGTGGAATGGCTTTCAGTTTTTGACTGGATTCTTTTCCCAGTACAACTTCGCACATATCTACTGCTGCAGGCAGTATAAGCTCTTCTGTGAGGCTTTCTGGAACGTGCTATTCCTAATGCTACCAAATATGATGCGCGAAGAGCCTTCACATTTACAGTGGCGCAGGCTGTCATTTTGCCTTTCTGCTTGAGGTACAGCTCCTTTTGCTGCTCAAAATATTCCTTCGGCTTACCGGCAATATCTGGATGCACTGTTGTTAAATGGCGCTTCAATTTCGCTGGTTTCATTGCATCGTTGGACAGTGTTTGCAAACACACAACATAGAGAGTTTGGTCCGCACTCGTCTCCAATGCGATGAAGCCATATGAAATGTGTTCTGGATCATACTTGCGTTGTTTTCTCTTTCGGTCACCCTTATCCTCTTCGTCATCAGAATCTTCTGGTTTCTGGTCAGCTTTTCTCTTCAGAAATTTCTCCATACTCAGCAATACACGCTGGACAGTTTAATTACTATTACTGATAAAATTATCAAAACTAATCTAAAATTTACACACTTGCGCACTTTTCATTTAACAGTGATATCACTGTGGCGTAAATGCACAGTAAGTAAGCAATATTATTGAGGCACACCAACAACGTCACTCAGTCTCACTAACACTACAGTTCGCAACAGAATAGTAGTGAGTAGTGAACACTACTGACTACTCTGACTACTCAAATCGAATATTAAGTGGCAGCTTACCAGAAGGGAACACCGTCTAAGTCTCTAAGATTTTTGCCTATAACAGATAGAATAGATATGGCCGATTTTCTGAATAGTGGAAAACTGGAGCAAGCAGGTAAGCTACGTCTTTGTAACAGGTCGCTTTTCCATTTTTTTTCTTGGCTTGCTCACGGACCCCCTGGCAACCCGTAGGTTGAAAACCTTCGAGAGGATTAGCCATGACCATATTGAATGGTGGAACAGGCTTAAAGAGCCAAATAGCCTACTCTTTCTATTTTTCTAGGTTTCGAAAGCTGATTTCAGTATTGAGGTGCTTAACGTAGATTGTTGGACCTGTATTATGTGGAGAGTTGTGACTAGTGCACATGAAGATTTTGAAACATCCCCTATTTAACTCCTTCCCATTCTTGACTTGAAGTGAGACTGTGTGGAGGATTTGTATGCCTTGATGACATTGATTATAGCACTGTATGTAACTCACACAGAAATGATTTTAAATGTTTTCTTTCCTAGGTGTTTGGTATTGAAATTGTGTGGATAGGTGCTGCAATCCATCTGAACCTATATCCACTCTCTTTACTGATTGGTAAATCAATCTCAGAAGTCCCTGCCGTACTCGTTATTGTTGGTATTCTAATATTTTTCATGGCACTCTTGGGGATTGGTTCCATTTGGAAGGAAAGCATTACCGTGATAAAAGTGGTAATTTTTTAAAAAAACTTTCTTTAATAGTACAATGAGATTTGATAAAGTTGACCAAACTGAAATGAAATCTTCCCTCCCACCAATAATGGTGTTAAATATTCCCACAGTGAGCAGGAACTCTGTACCACAAGCTTTGTTCACCTGCCTCACTTTCATCTCTTGTGCAGGATGATAACTTTGAGGCAATATCAGATGGGCTATCTGGAGTTCTTGGGACAAGTGGTGTTTCAATGCATGCTTTGGAATAATCAAACTTATTTTAAGTTGGAGACACGAGACTGCAGATTTTGGAATCTGGAGGAAATGATGATAAACTGCTGGAAGAACTCATTGGCTCAAGTAGCATCTGCAGAGGCAAAGGGATGGTCGATATTTTGGGTCATGACCCTGAGAATGTAGAGGGAAGATGGCCAGTATAAAGAGGTGAGGGGGGTGGAGTCTAATAGGTGGAACCAGATGAGGGGATAATGGGCAGATGGAACCAGGATTTTTTTTTTGGGTGGGGGTGATGTCCAGGTAATGAGGGGGGAGGGATGCAAAAGGTGAACAAAGGCAGAGAGACCCTGGAGGTACTGGTGGGAGTGGGAAAGGAACATGGAGAATGGGTTACCTGAAATTGGAAAATTCAGTGTTCACGTCATTGGGATGTAGGATATCCAGGCAGAATTTGAGTTGTTGTTCTTCTGGTTTGGCCTCGTTGTGCCAGTAGAGAAGGCTGAGGACAGACAGGTTAGTATGGGAAAGGGAGTTGAAATGACATGCAACTGGAACCTCAAGATGGCTGTTGTGGACTGAGCACAGGTGCTCTGCAAAATGGCCACCTAGTCCATGTGTGGTCTTTCCAATGAGAAGGAGGCCACATTGAGAGCACTGAATGCAAACAGACAAGGTTGGAAGAGGTGTATGTGAATCTCTGCCTCACTTGGTGGTAAGGGAGGAGGTGTAGGGACAGGTATTTCCAGTGGTGGGAGAGTCTAGGACTAGAGAGCACAGCCTCAGAATAGATGTCCCTTTAGAACAGAGATGAGGAGGAATTTCTTTAGCCAGAGGCTGGTGAATCTGTGGAATTCATTGCCACAGATGGCTGTGGAGGCCAAGTAATTGTGTATATTTAAAGCGGAGGTTCATAGGTCCTTGATCAGTAAGGGTGTCAAAGGTTGCAGGGAAAAGGCAGGAAAATGGTGTTGAGAGGGAAAAATAAATCGGCCATGATCAAGTGGCAGAGCAGACTTGTTGGGCTGAATGGCCTAATTCTGCTCCTATGTCTTATGATCTTATGTTGCACTTCCTATGGTTGCAGGGGAAAAGTGGGTGGGAAGAGATGAGCAGATCAGGGAGTCATGGAGAGAGCAGTTGCAAGGGTCCAGTTGAAGCTGGCAGAAGTGACGAAGAATGTAGTGCTGTATGCAGAGGCTAGTGGGCAAGAGCAGGGAAACTTTATTGCTCTTCTGTCTGGGGGGGGGGGGGGGTGCGCAGTGCAGTGTCTTACAGGAGGTGGTGGGAGGAGGTGTAGCCAAGGTAGCTGCAAGAGTCCGTCGGGTATCAGTGGATAGTTTGTCACCTGAGATGGAGACAAATCTAGAAAAGTCAGGTGAAGTGCCAGAAATAGCCAGGTGAATTTGAAGCTGGGGGGAAGATGGTGGCAAAGGTGATAAAATGGAGTTCTGCACAAGTGCAGAAGGTGGCACCAATATAGTCACTGATGTAGCAGAGAAAGGGTGTGGGTTGGTGCCAGAATAGGTTTGAAACAAGGACTTGACAGAGCCAACAAAAGGGTAGGCATTGCTGGGGGCCCATGCAAGCGTTACATCTTTGATTTGTAGAAGAAATGAAAAGAAGTTGTTGAGGGTGAGAACAAGTTCTGCCAGGCTGAGAAGACTGTTGTTGGAGGGGAATTGGTTGGGTCTTTTGTTCTGGAAAGAAACAGATGTCCCCTGAAACCTTCCTCTTGTTGGGAGTGGGGGAAAAAGAGGTGTATAAAGACTGGATTCATAGTGAAGATGAGACAGCTGGGGCCAGGGAATTGGAAGTCGTCAAAATGGTGGAGGGGATCAGAGATGTCCCAGATGTAGGTGGGATTGGACTGGACGTGGAAACAAGGTAGAGTCAAAGGATGAATAGATAAGTTCGGCAGGGCAACAACAGGTAGAAACAGTGGGTCTACCAGTGTAGGTCCTGTTTGTGGGTCTTGGGTAAGAGATAGAAGCGGGCAGTGATGGGTTGGAGCACTATAAGGTTGGAGGCTGTGGAGGGGAGATCTATGCAAGGTAGAGGTCAGTCCACCAGATCACAACAGCATCACCCTTATCTGCAGGTTTGATGGGGTTGGGATTGGTGCAAAGTGAGTGGAGCACTGCATGTTCAGATTGGGTGAGGGGAGTGGAGAAGTTGAGGCGGTCAATGTTGTGTTAGCAATGAGAAATGGAAAAAGTCAAGAAAGGCATGTGTTTAAGTTTATGTTTTAAATTAGCATTGCTTTATAACTGGAATTATTATTACATTTTTGATATGTATTTCTCACAGGCATTGTAGGTAAAGCTCGCTTAGAGAAAAATAAACTTAAGTTTTTGAGACTTGATTTGTGTTCTTCCCAGAAAAGTGCAGTTAACAAACTTCTGCAGCTTGTCTGTTACAGTTTACTAGAAACAGCTGGAAGCTTATTACAAAACTAAAGAAAATAATTGGCAATGAGCTTTCTATTTGGCTGCAGCCCATGTCTATATTAAGCAAACTTGATAAAGCTTTTATGCCAGCTGGTATTTTGTTGTTATTTTACATTGAAAGTTGTCTTAACCAGGAAAATATCTCTGCTTTGGCTGCCTAGACATTGAAAGGTGTTGTCAATCTGCTATTCTTCCACCCCTAGCACTTTAACTTGTGTTATAAGTACATTCATGACAAACTTTTCCATACAAAACAACATCTATGTTGATTTGTAATACATTTCTTGTATTTTTCTTTAATGTCTTCTGTAGCAGCTTGACATCTCCAGAACTTGGACACCACCAATCCACCAATTCCACTCCTCCCAACCCCGCCATTTTTACAGAAATATAAACGTTTTGCCTGAATTATTAAAGCAATTATTTTTTCCTTTGCTGGGGGTAGCAATTTTAATAGTGAACTTTTATTGCTGTTCATGAGATGTTTTCATTGCATTGATCATGGACGTTGGATTTCTTACGAAACTTGTCTTTACTGTTAACATTTGAGGTCATGATCAGCTAAATTTTCAAATTGTAGCACCTGTAGACTTTTGAATGCAAGCTGCTGAATAACTTTCAAAAAATGTTGACACTTATTCTGAATATCATTGTGCATCCCTGGTTTATGATTGGAATACAAATTTCAAGTGTTGATTGCAGTTTTCCAGAAGTATGTACGCATTAGTATGGTTCACATCTAAACTAACTTAGTCTTGGATTTTTTGTACTATAGTTCCCTTTTTCAAACTCTACTGAAAAATAACCCATTCAACTCATTACAAAGGTATAGTTGATTAGAAACATTCCTTAAAACATATTTTCTACTTGGCTTGTTGTCCAGAGCATCATATCTGCTTTTAATTGACAATAGTTCATTTATTTGAGGCTCTGCTCTGATAAACTGATCATTATCAAATTCTGAGTGTGGCTGGTTCATTTTTTTTAAACTGGTATGCAAGTGAGATATTAAATAGTGGAATATCATGTGTGACCATCTTTGCAAAAGCTTCAGACTCCACAAACAAGGGACTATATTTATGCCGTCATGAAATTGGACAAGCAGGTTTAAGAACAATCCATGCTGAATACTAATCTAAAACATTAGAACAATTGCCACAAGATATATGCATAGAAACAAGAATGTTCACCTATAATGCATCCCAAGCTCATTTTGTGCTGTTAGCTGTTGTGCCTTCAGTTTCCGTTCTGAGCTCTACAATTGCCTCATTGTCCATCCCAAATAAAACAGTGATTTATGTTGCTATACAAATTTAGTGGCATCAGATCTCATTCAAACTTGATCAAAATACATTTAGAATAAAACTAACACCCTTGCCTGGCTCATCTGACTCCAGCCCCAAACTAATGTGATTGAAATTGGAGTCTTTGAACTTGTTCCATTGCACCTTAAAAATAGGCCCTGAAACTAGAAAATGTAATATGGGTGCAGCCATGTGTGACTTGGTTACATTGCAGCATATTTTCTTCCTCAGTTTCTGATTCTGATGATTCTGGTTTTTCTTGTGGAAGTAACTGTTGAAGTGTCTGCATATATCTTCAGGAGCCAGGTAAGCATTTTATATAAGCTGTGTTTTTTCTTGTACACTTCCTAATCTCACTTGTTTTTTTTTCTTTTCAGTAATTACGTACATTTGTACTGTATTTGAACTATATTTTTGGGAAAAGCTTTCAGCAAATGGAAAATCTTTTCTTTTCCTTTCTCCACGAATCACCCCCACCCCTTTCCACACCCATTTTGTAGATGTACAGTAACCTCAGCAATGATATTGAGAAATCCTTTGAAGACTATGATGAGACGTCCACACCAGGAGTGTTAGATCAGCTGCAGATCAAGGTTAAACAATTTCCACTGTTTCTCTATAACACATCTGTGCTGTTTTGAGAAATATCTTTGCTCAGCTATTTTATCTGAATTCCATTTGAGATAACTTGCTGTGATGGAATTCTTAAAACTGCAGGAAGGCGGACCTGTCTGATACTATTTTCTGATATCTTAAGACTGATGTAATGTTTTGAGAAACCAGGCACTTCCTTTTATGGAAAAAAAACTTAAAGCAAATAATAGATTTGTAAGTAGAAATGGGTGTTCTTGTGCATATGCTACAAAATTTGATTAACTTAAAATGTAATGTGAACTTAATTACTGTGATGTCATATGGTTGATGATGCAAATAAATATGAACCACAAGCATAAGGAAATGTAGCCTTGTACCTACAGTTTTCCATGTGTGAAAGTATTCCCCTCCTCTGCCCATGTAGATTGGACTACCCCCTTAAGCAGGAAATACCATCTACTAGATTAGAGAAGTAAATGTTCTCCATTCCTGTGTGGAAGAATAGGTGTGTGTTTATTTAAATAATTTTCATTGAAGTTAATTTCATTTGCACTTTTGGTGAAGTTGCATTTTCCATGCTAGTCCCATGAGAGCTCTTTTCAAAGTAAAGTCAGGACAATCATCAGATCAAGTAGCATCTGTGGAGAGAGAAACAGTTAACCTTTAGGTCAATGACATTTTAACTGAGTTCTTCGACTGGAAAAACTAATACTGTTTCTGTGAAGTGGATTAGCCTGAAGACCATGGAGACACGAGACTGCAGATGCTGGAATTTGGAGCAAAAAACAAACTGCTGGAGGAACTCAGTGGATCAAGCAGCATTTGTGGAGGCAAAGTGACCGTTTTATGGAGCACCTATGCTCTGTCTGCAATGGCTGTATCACACCAACTCTCTTTCCCATTCCCAGAAGAACGGCACCTCATTTTCCACTTGAGCAGCCCACAAACCAATGGTATGAGCATTTGAATTTTCCTATTTTAGGTAGCCCACTCTTGTGTTCCTTTCCCACTCCTACCATCCATTTAAGTTTTCTCTCCCCTTGTTTACCTTTCTCATTTCCACTGCCCATCACCCATACACCTGTCCACCTGGGATTCTTCTCTCCTGGTCTCCACTTCCTATCCTCTCCAACATGTGTTGCATCTGCTTTCCCTTTACTGATTCCACCTATTGCCTTCCAATCTCTGTCTCTACCTTCCCTCACCCCTCCTCCAGCTCCATCTGCCCATTTTTTTTCTTGCTTATCTGTTTCGACCATCACCCGCCAGCCTCTGCCTCTTACCTCCCTCTGCCAATCAATCCCCCCCTCCCATCCAGCCCCCAAAAACCTCACCTGGTTCCACATCACTTACCAGCCTGTCTCATCCCTCTCTCTCACCTCTTTTATACTGGCTATCTTCCCTCCACACTCATCAGTCCTGATGCAGGGTCATGGCCCAAAGTGCCAACTATCCCTTTGCTTCCACAGATGCTGCTTGACCAGCTGAGTTCTTCCAGCAGTTTGTGTTTTGGGCCAAAAGGCCATTTTAGGCTGGGATGATAATGATGGGGCAAATGGCTTCTTCCTTTGCTATGAATTACCATGATTCCATGACGTAATTAAAACTGGTAATTCTTCAATAATTCAGTAATTGTTTCACTTTTTAAAGTGGAGCAGTGAGTGATTTGGATGGAATCCTGTAAACCACATTTACATTTGTTTCAAATCCTTTCATCCAGTTCATTTTCAGTTCAAATTCATATGACAGTGGCCTTGACTTATGCATTGGGAATAACAGTGAACCTAACACGATTTGGTTCTATCAGCCTGGGCAGCATCTCCTGACATCTGTACGTGTGCAGTTAAACAGATCCAGAAGTTATTGTAAGAGATGGCCTACTCTATCTTAAGATATGCTATGGTCCTTGACATTAAATTGGGCTCAGAAATTGACTCAGTGGGAGGAAAGGTGAGGTATTTTTCCACCAAGATAGAGAATCATAGTCATACAGCATGGAAACAACTGGTCCATGCCAATCAAGATTCCCATCTAAGCTAGTCCCATTTGCCCATGTTTGGCCCATATCCCTCTAAACCTTTCCTATATGTATACCTGTACATGTGTCTTCTAAATATTGTTAATGTACCTGCTTCTACCACTTCCTCTGGCAGCTCATTCCATATTGGGACCATCCTCTGGGTGAAAAAAGTTTCCCCTCGGGTTCCTATTTAAACTCTCCCCTCTCACCCTAAACCTATGCTCTCTAGTTCCTGATTTCCCCAACCCTGGGGAAATAGACAGTGTACATTCACCATAACTATGCCTCATGATTTTATACACCTTTATAAGATCTCAGGAAAAAGCCAGATCTGGTCATTTGGGAGTAAGTTTTTAGAAGTGTGACAATCAGCCCCAAACAACCTCTGACCTTGGAATTAATATTAATGTTCACCACACTGGATCACTTTATCAGTAGAGTGATTATTTTTTAAAACAAAAACATAGATGGAACCCATTAACCCTTGATGTGCCAGTTGAACAAGAGCTGCCCAATATAATCTCATGATCTCACCTAGCGCTTGATCTGCGGTCATAGCTCGCCATCAGGCACTCTTTAAATGTAATGCGAATTTCTGCCTCCACCAATCTTCAAGGCAGTGAGTTCAGACCCATACCACAATCTGGGTGAAAAAGAAACACATTTTTCGTTATCCCTTATCTAATCCTCTACCAGTTACTTTAAATCTATGCATTCCCCCCCCCCCCCCCCCCTTTAATTTTCCTGACATCTCAGCTGAGAGAAATGGGTCCTATATATCTCGGCTCCTCAATTAAGCCTCTCCTCACTTTTTCAATAAAACAATCCAGTCGAAAAGCCCACAAGCATTATCAGCAAATTGAATAGCTAGCTTGAATGTTTCAATGTATAGAAGTAGAACCTGAGAATTATTAAATCAATTTAAAAAGAAAACGATTAGAACTTCTAACATCAATCTTGTAGACAGCCTGACTACGTATTAACTTGCCCAGAAGTTTTCAGTGGTTTCTGCTTCCATGACCATTTTCTGTGTGGGTGAGTGTGTGGGGGGGGGGGGGGGGGGGGGGGGGTGGTGGTGGTGGAAGGGGTGTTTATGGAAAACTGGTAATGCTAACTGTGTATTCCTCTAACTCACATGCATGTCTGAAGCCAAGTCTGTACAAGCAGAGTAATTGCAAGTGTACACTGGTGTGTATATAACACTGTGCATTCAAAGTGATTATTTACTTCCAGTGTTGGAGTTTTATTTGAACTTTTATCTCCACAGTTTCATTGTTGTGGTTCTAACAATTATACGGACTGGTTTAAGACTGCATTTGGCCAGGTGACCTGGTCTGTTCCATCCAGCTGTTGTATCAATGTCACAGAGTCTTGTGGCAGAAGTGTTTCCAATCAGACTTCAAATATCCATTCTGTGGTAAGAATCTTTTTCATGTTGATAGAATGTATTCATGGTGGTAGGTTTTGAAAGCCATGTATAGTGTATTAACACCAAATGCAAGCTAAAAATTACTCAACTTTCATTGTAATGTATTTGTCTTTTCCAATTTGTATTGTTTATGGATATGTTCAGGGCTGCACTGAAATAATATCAACATGGATTGAACAATACTTTTCAATTATTAGAGGAACCAGTGTCTGCTTTGCATTTGGACAGGTAAGCATATTATAGAGCTGTGCTGATTTCTTAGCATCTGGAAAATGAATGTATTTGGCTCACCAGTTTCCTGGGAAGGCAGAGGCTGGGTATCGTGTGACAAGGGAGATACTCTGCTACACAGATCTCCCATTGTAAAAATGAACAGAGGTTTACACTTGTCACACCAAACCTACTGGAATACATCATTTAAGCCAAAGTAATTTCTTGATTTTTTTTTGCCCTGTAAACCACCTCCCTTGACCAATCTACAAACTGAAGGCAGAAAATTTTGAGTCAACAATTCTGAGCATTTCGAAAGAGGATTAGAAGTGCTGAGATAGCTGTTGTATAACTTCTTAGCTTCCTTCAGTACTCTCTGCAAGCTTGTGGGTTCTTGAAATGTACACATCAGTCTCTCCTCCATTGAGAAGTGGGTGGGGCTGGTAAGATGAACTGGATGGAAACTCGGCTTATTTGGAAGGAAACTGTGCTCAGGAACTCTTGCCCAACCAGGGATACAAGCACATGCCTGCAGTTCCACAAAGCATTGTTTCAGGATTGCTTTCCTAGATCTCACCGGATATCTTGTAACCAACTGCCAGACAAGCACAATGAGGTCATTGTAACCTTGAACTGTGTTGGCTTTGGCTCCTGTCAGTCTGCTACAGAATCAGCCAATGCTTGAGT
The DNA here is from genome assembly GCF_009764475.1 of Pristis pectinata. Lineage (NCBI taxonomy): Eukaryota > Metazoa > Chordata > Chondrichthyes > Rhinopristiformes > Pristidae > Pristis > Pristis pectinata. Next base: position 42,174,719 of record NC_067405.1, read on the forward strand.
TCAACAACTTGAGGTCTTGTGTGATAGAATAAACACAGCACATTCTTGGACATCTAAAAAGAAGAAATGGGCTCTGGTCTTCAGAGTTTGTAGAATTTTAATCCAATGCATCATCTGAAAGTCCAAAATGTCAATGGCATCTCTGTTCTGTAGGAATAGGTTTCCAAAGATATCTCCCATATTGATTTTTTTTTTGTCGTAAATCTTCAAGGTAGTACAGTGACCAACCAAAGTTTTCCCTGATGATTTTAATGCAGTTTTGGAAAACTGATTATGCATGATAAAGGCGGAGTTATGGGAAGCTGAACAGAGAGAATGAGAACTGCCAACAGTTCTGCATTGTAGCATGACTGTTTAGGTCATCAAAATTCTTACTACCTGTAAACCGGTCATGGTATTGTTTGTATTTACATGTTATACCAACTCTTGCCAATTTTGTTTTCCAACTTGCTTTCTTACCTAACCATCTGATTGAAAGTAGATTTTCTTTTCCTGAACTTGGCTGTGTTACCACTTCTGTGATGAAGTATCGTATTTGGATCACAGTAAAAAATTATTTGGCCCCATCAGTTTATACAAGTGTTGTGTTGCACATGAGTCCCTCTATCTCCATCTAACACATTATTCTATTCCTTTCTTCCTTGTGCATTTAACAAGTTGCCCCTTGAACGCCTCTCCTACTGCCTTGCACTCGGTCAATCAGGTAGAGGTTTCTGCTAAATTACCTTTTCATATTAATGATCATCTTGCAGTTAAGGGCCTGATTTCTGGTTCCCCAGCAAATAGAAACCAATATTGCCCACCCCAATCCAGAATGTTTCTTAATCTCAAACCACAATCAGGTTATCCCTCCCGCTTATTGTCTTTTTCTAGACACAAGAGACCCAATCTGCTCCATTTCATGATGGGTTTAACTTTCCATGGATTTTTTTTTTTGCAAATCCTTTTATAATATGCTGAATGACCATGTGTGGTCTAACCAAGACACATGAAAATTATAATGTTTTTTCAATTCCATCATCCAGAAATTCTTTCTTGTTTGTGCCCTATTCTTTCCTTTCAATAATTTGCATGTTCCCAGATCCCACTGTTGCTCTGTCCCATCTTAGATGCTTATTTTGCAAGAATTGCTGACTCATTCTTCTAGCTAAAACCATTATGTTAGTTCATAGTGAAGAAAATTTGATTATTTCTGTTATTGAACTTAATTTGCACTTACTGAGTTTAAGTTACTTGTCTAAATGGTCAACAGTGACTCATCAACCATTGAGCCTTTGAGGTAGCATAATCTATCTCTAAGATAAATTGGTTTTATTGAAGGTCCTGCCATCAACTGGGTACTGTCCCTTTTACATTTCATTTCCCAAAGTGCAACACCGCACACTTGCCCAGATTAAACTCCATTTACCATTTCTCTGCCCATATCTTTAACTGATCTATATCCCACTGTATCCTTTGGCAATCTCCTACATTATCCACAACACCACCAATCTTTGTGTCATTTGCAAACTTACTAACCCACCCATTCCTGTTTACATCCAAGTCATTTTTATATAATCACAAATAGCTGAGGTCCCAGTTCGGATCCCTGCAGAACACCACTAGTCATGGACCTCCAGCCAAACTAAGACCCATCGACCACCACCCTCAGTCGTCTTTGGTTCCAAATGGCCAAGTCACTGCTTTTTGAGAGTAAATATCTTGGTCAGTGAATATTGATGAATTCTAATGTTTTAATACATAATTCAAAATTTTCCCCTCTCTAGGTTATTGGGGTTTTCATTTCAAGTTTGTATATAAAGAAGCTCCAGGATAACTATATACCGGATTACTGAATCAAGATCATTGGTACTGAACTATCTGGATTTCTTTGTTCTTTTTCCAAGTCCAAACCCATACATCAGTAACGTTGTGGTGCTCCAGGGCTGAGTCTGAGCATTTAGAATTATCTGCTTGTCAAAATTTCAGATATTGCACTAAATGTGAAGCATATATGTTCTAAGATTATTTAAGTTGGTACTAATATTGTAATGTATAGTTTGTTTGCAACTTGTATAAATCAATAATGACTTGGGATAAAGGTTAAATGAATGAAAATAAAAAACAGTGCTTTCCATACATTTGGCTAATGCCTTCATTCTATAATATCCTGTGACACTTCACTGAGACACGTACTACTGAGGTTATGTGTAAATTTGGTTTAAAAAGAGGAATGAATATTTAAAACACTGCCTTCAATCTACAGCTCAAATACACATCTAGCAATGGTGGGCTGGGGAAAGGAGTGCAGAAGCCCAGTGGGGTGTGATGAGTCCCTAGCGATTTTGCAGCATAAATCTTATTCTTAATCTGATTTTCTGGAAGATTGCAAACTCGCATGGGGCCAGAGGGGATCTGACTAAGAAGGTTAATGTTTTGGTACAAGGAGAGGAAGTGGGCAGCAGGATTTCAGATGAGCTGATGTCTCCCATGAGTAGTACAATAGGTTCCAGCATTCGGAGTAATTACAAAGCCAGGGAAAAGTGTGGGCAGCAGCAGAATGGCTGAGGTTGAACAGATAGTACAGCAACCAAGACAATGGGCATTAGAAAGGACAGGGCCTATAGAAGGCATGAGGCACAGAGTACAGGCTCTTCAGAGGAGAAGTGGGTCTCATTGCAACATTTGACTTTAGACGGCACCTACCATTAACTTTTAAGTGTTAGCAGTAACTGGTATCATTAATAACTTGAATACAGGTTTATATAGAAGTCTGAAGAAATGAACATTTCCTGTGAAGGTATTTTTAAAACCTGTGAAAATAGTGCAGAAGATTAAAAAAAAATTTTGTTGCAAAATCCTAATTGGCACCAAGGATACTAACTGTTTTGAAAGAAATTAACACATTTCCAAAAAATGAAGATATCCAGAACCAGAGGCAATTCATTATAGAACTGTTTTGATTTGCATAAAACTTGGGATTGTAATTGGGTGTATGAATAATTAAGTTTTAAAATTAACTATTTGCCACATTGGGGAGCTGGAAGTAGATTTCTGTTGGTGCTTGGGCCTAGTTCAGCATGAATAGACAAAACGTAAAGGTGCACAGCTGGAGCATAATCAACTTTCAGTTTTAATATTTACCTGCTTCATTTTTCTGCAGTGAACATTTTGCTCATTTTTAACAGCACTGTAAACATATTCCATTTTAAATGGTTCCAAAATGTTCTGCCATGTGAATGCCTTAATAGCATCATTTAAAACTGAGTCAGCTGGAATATCTCCAGTGAAGTGAACAGGTTCAAATACCATCATGATTTACAAAGAACAGTTCTCAGTGGCTGGAAGCTTGCAAACATTAAAGCATTCCAGTAATATTTTCTACTGACTTAAGAGAATGAGTTGAAGTAATTTCTTTCAATGTTTTGTTTTGCCATTTTTAGACATTTCTTCCCTTTCGGCAAGCTAAAATTACTCTCATCACCCTCCATAGACATTCCAGACACATTTCTGTGGTTTAGATTGTCTTGTTTGGACAGCCAAATTTGGCATAAATGGCACATTTGAACTATCTGATGAAAAAGAAGCTAATTCCTCCTGACTTTGGGAATATGATGTTCATTTTACCAAGAACTTGAAAGAAGCCTGTGATCCCACAATGCTGCAGCCATTCAGCATCCTGATAAATGCAGAACTAATTTACCCTGACATCTATTGCCTGGTCTGGGTTTTGAGGAAAAAGGTGGTTTCAAACTGCATGTGTGCAAGTTTATTTTCAGCAACCCAGTTGCTGATGAATCTGTACCTAGCTTTTTCAGTCCATTTCTGGTGTCTGACAATTCTAACTTGCTAAATTTGGGCTTCATTCAAATAAATAGAACTGCTCCAAGATGCAGGCAGCTCCTCCTCCTGGTGATGTCACTTGGGAAGGAAAAGTGTTTTGTTAACACGGAGGTTTTCTCTGTGGCCCTCAATTTCATTTCAAGAATGAGGGGGGGAAGTTAGCAGTGGATGTCTACTTCAAACCAAATGCATATTTCTGAGAACCACTATTTTCTTAATGGACTAGTCCCTGATTTTGGATGTGTATTTTGATAGGCTTTCGTTTTCTTCCTAAAATATCAATCCAAAATTCTTGCAGTTCCCAGGGGTTAAGTTATGCATCCTAACTTTAAAATGCTTCTGCAGGTCTTTCTCTCAGTGCTATTAATTCATTTCTGATTGGAAGTCAAATTGTCCTTTGACCAGGTTTTTATTTGTTGTTTCTAATTGTAGTGTGGTGCTTGAATATGGTGAGGTACATGCTAAAATCATAAATGTGAACTTGATTTTCACCAGCTTTTAGTTTGCAAGGTTGTCCACAAGTCACTCTTTTGGAAGTAATCTTGTGATGAGAAAAATAATTGCTTCTCTGGAAATACTGTACCATAAAATTCAAGGTAATTGATAAGTTTGAAAATTAGTTTCTCATGAAACTAACATATTTGAGAAATGAATCATTCACTGATGGAAAGTTCAGAATCTTGGAGTAATTAGGTCCTGGCATGTAACTAAAATGGTGCAAAATTTGCTGTCAACAGTCAAGCAATAATGTTATTGAAGAAATCTAGCAAACTCTGATGATAAACTTCTCCTTTTCAGCTATGCAGCTAGTGTTCAGCAGCTGTGCTGTCATTAAACTGGCTGAAAGCCAATTGTATTAAAGAATTCTTGCACCAAATTGGAAAGCAGTAAGTACAGGTTTTAATTAACTTTTTAAACACCATGCAGAGTGCTAAAAAAGATTGGAACATGCTCTTACAATTATGAAAATTAAATATAAAAATATCTTGTTTGAAATTTATGCAGACGTTATTGTACAAATATTTAGCATTTTGAAATCAGTTAATGGGCAATAAGATATTTTTTGGACTTCATGTGACAAGTTAAAACTTCCAAGGTATTTCAATGGGACTTGTTATTAATTTATTAAATATATTAAATTCTAGCCAGTGCCAGAGACTTCAAATAGCAGTTTGTAAAAGGTTTGCTGAATTACTAGCAGGTACCTTGGAATGTTCAGATTAAATGAAATTCTGAAACTGTGAGCTTTGTGGAATAATGGTAAATGCCAGTGGTTTTGCCATACTTTCCAATACATAATCTGAGCTAGTGTTTTTAATAATACAGGAAGTCCCCAGGTTATGACACGGTTCTGTTCTTGAGAACCGTTCATAAGTTGGAAATGAAGAAAAACAGTGTGTTGGAGACCTTCACAAACAGCTGTGATGGGAAAGTGAGCAGGTGCAGCCTCACTGACTCAGTGAGTCTGCTCAGTGCTCCCAGTTTGGGGGGTGGGGGGGTGGGGTGGTGGTGGGGGGTGGGGTGGGAAGAGAAGGCTCATGGTAATACCCTATTCCACACAGCAGCCAGCAAATCTATCGTCATCCATCATTCTGCTCTCCCAAACACACATTCATATAGACAGGCATTTGTAACCTGTGGAGGACCTGTAGGTCAATTTGGACCAGTTAAATTAGTTTTGAATCAGATGGTATGCAGTTAAATAATGGGATATTTTCTTTCACTTGTTTCTTTAAGATTACAGGACAAGATGGTTTTCAGTCTAAAATCTTTTAACTTCCCTTCAGAATATGAAAACCATAGTTGTCATAATCCTCACCCATTTCTCCTTTTGTTCAATACTGTGAATACACCCCTTCCCCTCAACAGCCACCCAATGCCCCCAAGCAGCAACCTCTTCAAAGTCCACAGAACTCCCATATATTACATAAGGCCTCCCGTCAGGCTCACTTCCATTTGCTCACCAGCGATGCCAATGTTTTCTTTGTCAGCCTAATTGCCTAGTCATTTCTTTCCTCAAAGCATCATGTGTCATAGTCACAGATCCAAATGCCCTTTTTGATTCCCAAGTACTACAGCACCCCAATATGTTATACCACTATTCTGCTACATATCCTCTTGCACCCCCCCCCCAACCCAAAAGGGAAAATGTAAATCTTGAGAATGCATAAAGAATGAATGCTTGAAGGATCAGAGGCTGCCCTGCACCACCTTCAAGAAAAGATTAAATTGCAAGATGGTCAGAGAAACTCTTGTATCCTTTTTCTCACTGAGAAAACAGTGCAGAGATATTGAATTTGTACTTGTGGCATTGGGCAATATCAAAACCAGAACTTAACATATAGCCACAATTTTTGCAACACCAATGATTTATTGCTTTTAAAAGTGAGATTAAGTAAAAACATTACATCAGCAACAATTTAAACACTGCTGCTGCACCATTCAAAGATTCAATTTGCACATAGAAAGCTGTTTTTTAAGATGCAGTAAATTGGTGAAACTATATACCTTTTCCAAAGTTTCAAATTATATTTATCTTCTAAGTATTTTAATGCATCACTCTTTATTAATTTTCTCCAGGTGTTTCCTTTTCAGTCTAGACATCAAGTAGGAATGCGCTCCATTTTTCGTACTTTTTTTTTAAACAAATTGTTCTGGGTTTTCTATTTTTTCCTGCTTTGAATCCTGTTCATCTGCAGTTTCAAATCAATATTTTTGAACAGATTCTAGAAATTGGAATGCCAAGATATGGAATGCCAAGATAAGATGGCATAATTTATTTACAAGATATAGTTTTCTTGGTTAATTACAGTTACCACACATACCGGCACCCCACTTGTTATGGCTGCTCAGGTAATGGAAATTTGCCCTCATAAAACTCACAAATCACTACCCAAAAGGTAGAGTTATGGAATAAAATTCACTCAAGGAATTTGAGGAAAAAGTAAATATTTTTATTCTACTTGCACTTTTGGACATGTGCAACTCATGCGGCTTTGCAATACAGACTGTTTTCTAAGAACACAACCTACCTGTAATGTTGGGGTCACCGGTATGCTGTAAATCATCATTTCATTTAAAAATTTCTCTTGTAAAACTTAATCTGGTGTTTGCATTATTATTTTTGTTCAAGAATTAAAACTTAGCTGGAATTGCATATTCCAAAACAACTATCTTCAATTAGGTTTGACTTTGTATAAAAAAACCTAATGTCCAATTTGCTTGCTCAGTGTTTTCAACAGCTTGGAAATGTTAAACCCCGGTATCACAGGGACGACACACGCCTTGAGCAGCCAGCATGTGATAAACTGCATATAACCTTAAGAACAATTTAGGCCCTTTGTAGGCTGTAATCTTTTTCCCCTTTTTCTCTTCTTCCACTACCTTAGCCTACACCCTCCCCACTGCGGTATGTTTGATTTGTACCTTTTTGTTATTTTGATATGCAACTTCTTGAATATTTTTCTGTATGTTCTCCCTCTTAAATTTCAATTCATTCAGAATGTGGAATACAACATTCTTGGAAGCCTTTCCCCTCTTTCCATCCCTCCCCATCCCTCAACCATCATAAACATCCTCCAGTCCCTGCCAGGCTCATTGTTACCTTCACTACATACTTGCTCTTAAGTTACTCGCTGACTTCAGTTCCATGTTTAATTTTACATGTAGTCAAAGTGAGGGTTACAGATTAGTTGCTGAGGGAATTATTAGGATGTATGAGTAGCTAGCTAGAAATGAGGGTTTTTAAGAATTTCAGAGCATGGTGATTACTAGGTTGGCAGACAAAGGAGGAAAAAATGTGTGCTTACATTTTCAAACTTTTTGACAATGTCTTTCTTTATAAGAACTTACAGTACTGAAGGGCAATTCTATACTGAATAACTCTAAATAAAAGTTGTAATTGATGGCAGTAGATATGCAGGGAGATGAGTTTATTCTGGAGCAATCAGTAAGACAATTGTTCGTTCTTTGTTAACATTAGGGACCTGCCTGCATGTTCATGGATGGCATTTGTAATTGTGTTAGAACTTTGTGTGAAAAAGACATTAAAAAATTTTGCTATGCTAAGATAATGAACCAACATCAAGTATATCTAAAATAAACAAATCTTGGGCAAATAGGTTGAGCAATTTTTTGGAATGTCTACACAACACTGTTCAGAACTGAAGACCATTCATTAGGAATGAGACCAATGTATTATACTACATGAGCCACAGATGTTACCATAAGGCTGGAGTAGAAGTACATGGTTCACTGAACGTGGAGTCACAAGTGGACAGAATGGTGAAGAAGGCTCTTAGCACACTGGCCTTTATAAGTCAGGGCATTGAGTATAAAAATTGGGAAGTCATGGTGTGGTTGTACAGGACACTGGTGAGGCTGCACTTCGAGTATTGTGTTCAGTTTTGGTTGCCCTGCTATAGGAAAGATGTTACCAAACTGGAAGGAGTACAGAAAAAATTTACAAAGGTGCTGTCTGGACATGAGGGACTGAGTTATAGAGAGAGGTTGGACAGGCTAAGACTTTAGTCCTTGGAGTGTAGGAGACTGAGAGGTGATCTTAGAGGTGTATAAAATCATGAGGAGCATAGATAAGGTGAATGCACTCAGTCTTTTTCTCAGAGCTGGGGTGTCAAGAAATGGCAGGCATAAGGTGAGAGGGGAAAGATTTAAGGAGAACTTGAGGGGCAACTTTTTTTTAAAAGATAAGATCTTTATTAGTCACATGTACATCGAAACACACAGTGAAATACATCTTTTGCGTAGTGATTTTGGGGGGCAGCCCGCAAGTGTCGTCATGCTTCTGGTGCCAACGTAGCTTGCCCATAACGTCCTTACCTGTACGTCTTTGGAATGTGGGAGGAAACCCACACAGACACGGGGAGAATGTACAAACTCCTTACAGACAGTGGCTGGATTTGAACCCAGGTCGCTGACACTGTCAAGCATTATGCTAACCACTATGCTACCATGCCTGCCATTATACACATATACACAAAGGGTGATATGTACGGTATCTATGTGGAATCAGCTGCCAGAGAAAGTGGTTGAGGCAAGTACAATAACTGTTTAAAGACAGTTGGACAGGTACATGGATTGGAAAGGTTTAGAAGATGTTATGAGAAAGGTTCTTTTGGATCTTAAAGACAGCAGTATCTGGACACACAGTCTTTGTACTTTTAAAAAGGAGAATTTTATTTACAAAGACGTGGGAACAGAATGTGAAGGAACAAATGCACACTCGCACTCGGGTGATTGCGAAACGTGGGGGGGAGTCGCAACGGGTGAAGTGCGCGCACACATGCACACGCAACGAACTAGTACAAATGATCAGGAAACGAACAAATACGTTGTCTGAACCCCCTGAACCTGGACAAACAACGGCTCTACGCTACTGGGAATCTACTTAGGATGCTCCTAGACCCCTGTGGAAGTGCACCCTCTCACCTGTGGTCTCGACCCCGGCAGCAATCGGAAAAGAGGGAAAGCTGCCCACGTGTACCATCTTTTATAGGGCTGTAGCTGTGTGGAGCTCGCTCAGGTAATTCAAACAAGCCAATGATTCAGGGTCAAGAACAAAGGTGGGTTACAAGCCGATCCTTAAATTTGCTCTTAATGGGTGGGGCGGAGCCAGACCCTTGATTGACAGTGGTGTAGCTTCCAACCCAATAGACAATGCTATCATCCGACCATGGGGGTCAGTAGTTTTGTCACTGTCATCTGACCCCTGGCCTCTCATACTACATTCCACCCCTCGGAAGTTATACAACATGTCAATCATGGGGATAGCTATAACTAAGCTAACAGAAATACGCGTCAGTGTGCCATATTTAATGGAGGGCAGAAGTGGTTCTCATAATTTGGCATGCACAGCACAAAATGCAGACCGCTATTACAACTAAAATGAGGGTGGTGGCCCAGTGGACGATAGTTGCCCACCATCCCCCCAGAGACCCAAACGGCCACCAGTTTCCCCATGAGGTGTCTTGCTGGAGGAGCTGGTCCCTTGCCTTTTGAATTTTAGTCACCGAGTCCCCGATGTGAGCAGCCAGGTCCGTGATGTTGTTGGACGCATCTGGGATAAAGATACAGCTCTCCTTCCTGACCACTGCACAGGTTTCACCTTCTGCAGCGAGTAGGTAGCCCAGGGCCATCCGATTCTGAAGGGCCATCAGCCTGACAGCAGCCAGCTCTGCTGTCGTCTGTGTCAGGGCATACCTGGTATGTTGCAGTGACATTTTGGCTTCGTCAGCCACTGTCTGGAGCATGCTGGTCTCCCTTATGACTTCTCGGGACAGTCGAGCCGTGCCATACATGGGAAAAGCAATCATCCAGAAACTTTCCGCTGCTGTGATGGCTCTTTTGTGCCGGTGGCCGTTGTATGCTGGGTGCTTGGATGTAGGGCACCACAAACCGTACCAGCTCGTGGGGAGCCATGGGTAGGCATGGTGCCCACAGACCCAGTGGGTGCCATTCAAGGTCCAGGGAGCTCCCAGCTTAGCGGCGCCGCTGACAGTAGTCACTGTGGCCCCTGGGTAAAAGTGGGTCTCACAGTCACTGTAGCCGACTGGAAAGGTGGAAGTGTAGGTCGTTTGGGAGTCTGCACCAACGTTCTCTCAACCGACTGGATGGCTGCAGGGTGACTCTGAGGGTGGGGACTCGGGTTGAGGTCAAATTGTAAGAAGGGAAATACCAGCTCCTGAAGCACCCACCCCATCGGGAATCACTGGAAGAAATATTCTGTTATGGTGAGGGGAGTGGTGGGAACTACCATCCGGCACCTCCCCCCCCCCCCCACGCCCCCCCCCCCCCCCAAAACCCATAGACTGAACCCGACAGGTGCAAGAAGTCTGTGTAAGCAGTTCATTTGGAGATCATCAAGGGGAATCGCTGTAAGTGGGAGAGCTTCACCGGAGCGTGCTGGGGTTCGGAGGCAAATCCAGCAGTCTGATTGATTGGTAGTGTTGGCGAATTCGTACACAGTGCGGAGGAAGGTGTTCGTAGGCTCCCTGATGCTGATCATCGCAGTGAGCAGGATGAGTGCTTGGAGTAGTGCCGTTGTCCTGTAGAGTGGGGGAGAGCGACAAACTCATTCTCGGCAGGTCAGGTGTGAAGGCAGGAGAGGTTAGTTTGACCCAGGATTGCAACCTAACGAGTGTTCCCTGGACCGCGCGCAACGACTTCCCCCTTCTGAGGGGGTCCTTGTGGCTGTCGGACCGAGACCCTCCCGGAGTCCTCAGTCTTGGGGGGTTTGGGGTCTCGCAAGTTGGGCGGTGGGGAGTGGGCCAGATGGTAGGGGATATGAAACAGCCACGAGATCCCTGCCTCCGCTGCCCAGTTTTGTATCTTAGCCCCCACGAAGTGTGAGCCCTGGTCGGATTGCACCTCCCATGGGACTCCAGAGATGGAGGAGAGGTGCTGCAATCCTTTGATGGTGCTGTTCTGGTCGGCCGTCTCACAAGGTACCGCCACCAGGACACCCGAGTATGTGTCCACCATCATCAGGGCGTACTGTTTTTTATTGTGGCGTGGGAGCGATCCGATATAGTCTATTTGCCACATGCGACCCGCTCCCGTGCCGCGGCGAATGTAACCTGGTGTCCCCGCCGGCCAGCCTCGTGGTTTTACCTGCTGGCAGGTGGGGCAATTTGCGACAGTGGTTTTGCACTGATCCACTGTAAGGGCAACCCCGAACTATTCTGCCCAGCGCCATGTACCATCAGCCCCTAAGTGACACTCTTACGGTGCGCCCATGTGGCTAGGGCGCTGAGGTCAGGTTCCTCTGGGGAGATAGTAGCGCAGCATATCTGGGCAGCCTGGTCCACAGCGGCATTATATATGGCCTCCTGAGTATTCTTGTGGGTGTGGGCATCCATGTAGTGGACTGATATCTGTCTCTGGGCAGCTTGGTCCCAGATATAGTGCCAGTGTTCCTGTCTCATGCCACCGTGCCATCCACACTGCCATACCATTGGCTACTGCCCAGGAGTCAGTATAGATGTGGACTGGCTCGGTGGTGTCCCGTAACGTGAGTGCTACCACTGCTAGCTCGGCCAATTGACTGGACCCACCCGCTCCCTTTTTTGTTAATGTTTTCCCCGTGGCGGGATGAAGTGCCACTGCTTTCCAATGTTGTTTCCAGTTTTTCCAGCGGCTGGAGCCGTCTGTGAACCAGGCATGCAGTTTCGGTACGGGGTCGAGGGAGTCGAAGGGTTGGCCCCAGGATACGGGAAAGGGTTTGATCTCGGGCATGTCTGGGGGTGGGTCCTGGGACTGGGGGAAGGACATGACCTGTTTGTGGAGGCGGCCGACCCCTTCCGGACCGGGTTCTGCCCGGTCCGCGATGTACCACTTCCACTTCACTATCGAGGACCTCTGGGCTCTGCCCTCTTTGTGTGTGGAGTCAGGGGACTTGACCCAACGCATTATAGGCAGGTGGAGGCGAAGGACCACGGGGTCAGTACCAGTTTGTTCTCGGTTGCGAGGAGTGCCAGGTAGCAGGCCAGCAGCTGGCACTCGAAGGGGCTGTAGTGGATGGCGGCCTCAGGCAGTGATTTGGTCCAGAAGCCGAGTGGGACTCTGCGCCCCTGGACCTTCTGCCAGAGGCTCCACTCGACCACCGACTCGCTAGCGGAGACCTGTAACTCAAAGGGGACCCCTTCCTGTCGCGGGGAGAGGGGCAGGGCTTGCTCCACCGCCTGTTTGGCTGCTTCAAAGGCAGCCGTCTGTCCCGCATGAGAAATTGGCTTTCTTGCGGGAGAACTTATAAAGCAGTCTCAGGAATATAGTCAGGTGAGGGATATGTTGCCACCAGTAGCCAAGGAGGCCGCAAAACTCTGTGTGTCTGTCTTGTTGGTGGGGACAGCAAAATTTAAAATTTTGTTCTTCGCAGTGTCAGGAATTTCTCTTCTGCCTGGGTGCCACTGTATGCCCAGGAACAATACATTCTGGGCTGGGCCTTGTACCTTTTCCATATTAATGACCCAGCCCCAGTTCTCTGAGGGAGGATATTAACATATCAAGAGCCTTTGAGACAATAGCCTCTGAGGGCCCCTGTAAAAGTACATTGTCTATGTAATGGGTGACTGACACCCTGGGAGGGAGGTGAATAGCTTGCAAATCTTGGGCTACTAAACCATTACAGATTGTGGGGCTATGCACAGAGCCTTGTGGTAGATGTTGAAATGTATATTGCCTCCCGTCCCAGATGAATGCAAATTGGTCCTGGGAGGTCTAGTGCAGGGGGATGGAGAAAAATGCATTAGCTGGATCTACCACGGCATACCACGGTTTGTCTGGGCGCCCTACAATATCTTCCACTAAAGTGACGATGTCAGGTACTGTGGACACAAGGGGGGTGGCAGCCTTGTTTAAGTGTCAGTAGTCTACCGTTATGCGCCACGTCCCGTTCTTTTTGCGGATGGGCCAGACGAGGCTATTAAAAGGAGATGCTGCAGGTCTAGTGACTCCCTCCCACAGCAGGGCTTGGACGGCCTCTGTGATGTCTCGGTGTCCCCCCGGCACCCTATATGGTCTACTGCAAACGACCTTGGAGGGAGGGAGAACAACGACCGGCTCCCACTTGACAGCCCTGACTACCACCGTAGCACAGGCAATTCCAAAGGTGAACTTGCCCCGGTTGGTGTGCAGGGACTGTCCCTTTAAGACGTTGATCGCCAGTTTACATTCCGTGGAGATTATGATTAAAACAGTCACAGTTTGGGGAGGTTGGTTCCCGATGGTCATGTGGACCCTGACTTCCTTTACGGGCAGAAGGGAACCCCCAACCCCTCTATCTGCATTTGGGCCCCCTTTCACGCAACGGGGTTCCCTGGGACGATGGTGTGCTGGGCACCCGTGTCAACAAGTGCCATCCATCTCTGCACATTCCCCTTTCCCCAGTGTACCGCTAGGGGTATATGTGGCCTCAGGTCCCCCGGGCATGGAAGGGTGACAGAGCAGACGTGCTGGGGACCCTGGCCTTCATCCTATGGGAGCGGGGTACGGGGCTGCCACCCCGTGGGTGAGGGTTCATCCTATGGGAGCAGGGTAGGGGACTGCCACCTCATGGGTGATGATTCCTGCTGGCGGAAGTGGGACATTTCCTGTCGCAGCAGGTCCCAGAGCTGAGCCCGGAGGGCAGGGAAGGCTGTTTCAGGTGGGGGAGGTGTGGAGGCAGTATCAGTGTCTGTGGGGGCAGCCCACATGGTCCGGTGGTTGGGGGTGCTCCCGATGTCGGGTTTGGTCTCGGGTGGTCACGGGGCGACCACCGGCTAGCCTTTCCCCCACAGAGCTCCTTCCATCATGCAATCATGCATGGAGAGCAGGGGTCAGGATCCCATCTATGGTAGCGCGGACCACCCCTGTGTGCAACAGGTCCAGGTACAGCTGCTTGCGCGTGAGGCGAGAGGTGGTGTCCCCAGCCTTCATCTCCGCTCTACAGTCCTGTGTGAGCACCCCCCGCTGCATGTATTCTAACCCCTCCAGAAGGGTAATGGCTTCCTGTACAATCCTCCCACTGGCGGGTCCCATGAGGGGCAGGACCACTGGCCTCAGGTCGGGGCGCACGGTGGCGACCAGGTACCCTGGTAGCGCACTGGTCCTAATGGTATTTTCTAACAGCCCGAGGTCACCCGTCCCTGCGTATATGCCAGTCACTAGTGCCCATTCCCAGATGACCCTGGTGCCCTCACTGACTGTGCTCCACTGTGGTCACGCGTATAAATCCCTCTCGAGGAGGGTAGGGTACCGGACTCTCACGGCAGCCACTACCCGATCCCACAGGGCAGCAGTGTCCCCAATCCCCCCTGGTGGCGCCCGCAGACCATTATTAATGCTCTGTTGGTCCGACAAGCTCCCCAGGGCACTCGCCTCTTGGGTGAGAGAAGCTCACGTTGGGGGTCCTCTCATCCCACAGTCAGAGCAGCCACACAGCCAGCGGTTCGCCCGGCCGCTGGTGGTACGAATCCTCCAGCTGGGTGAGCTCTTTAACGGAGAAGTCCCGGGTCTCCATGGTCTTGGAGGGGCCGCGGGCACCTTCCCCTGCAGGGGTCCCATCCTGACTCCCTTCCCTTCTATGGCGGACCTGGGACCACGTGGTGAAGGGTCGAGCCTGCAGGGGCTCGGGCGCATAGGGTGGGGGCAGGTATGAGGGGGCTCGGGTTCTTTGGGTACCCCCTCCTCATCTTCATCCATCCAAATGTCACCATCGCCCAGCCATGCGTCCAGCCCTGTCGCCGCGCTGGACCAAGGCACGGATTTTAAACGGGTCCGGTTGCCAGCCAGACCTGCGGGCGGCTTGTGCCTGCTGTACTTGAATCAGCCGGCAGGTGACCTCGGTACCCCTGGCCTCGAGGTAGTTGGCCTGAGTCTGGGCAGTCTGAACTGCCCCCTGCAGCGTGCAATGTCGCTGCCGAAGCGTTTCTATCTCCTTTTACCTCTGTAGGCAAGTATCCCGTAACTGGTCAGTAATCTCAACCTGGCGCCTCAAAAGGGATGCCAGGAGCCAGAAGGCACCCCTTTGGCTCTGGGGAACCCCGGCTTCTGGAGGAGGGCCACCACGTGGTGCCCCAGTTTCTTACCACGTGGATCTAACTGTTCAGCCCAGTCCACTGGCTTCCCATAGTCTGCCATCCTAGGATCCTCTCCTCAGTGCCTACACTTTCCTTCTTTCCCTTGTTCCAGAACATCCTACCTGCGTCTGTGTCCAGCCAATACCCTTAAGACCCCACTCGCAGTGCCAATTGTTATGAGAAAGGTTCTTTTGGATCTTAAAAATAGAGGTATCTGGACACACAGTCTTTGTACTTTAAAAAGGAGAATTTTATTTACAAAGACATGCGGGAACAGAATGTGAAGGGACAAATGCACACTCGCACTTGGGTGATCGTGAAACGTGGGGGGGAGTTGCAACAGGGGTGAAGTGCACACACACACACACACACGCAACGAACTAGTACAAATGATCAGGAAACGAACAAATACATTGTCTGAACCCCCTGAATCTGGACAAACAACGGCTCTACGCTACTGGGAATCTACTTAGGACACTCCTAGACCCCTGTGGAAGTGCACCCTCTCACCTGTGGTCTCGACCCCGGCAGCAATCGGAAAAGAGGGAGAGCTGCCCATGTGTACCATCTTTTATAGGGCTGCAGCTGGGTGGAGCCCGCTCAGGTAATTCAAACAAGCCAATGATTCAGGGTCAAGAACAAAGGTGGGTTACAAGCCAATCCTTAGGTGTGCTCTTAATGGGTGGGGCGGAGCCAGACCCTTGATTGACAGTGGTGTAGCTTCCGACCCTATAAGCAATGCTATCATCCGACCATGGGGGTCAGTAGTGTTGTGACTGTCACTGACCCCTGGCCAAATGCTGGCAAATGGGATAGCTTGGTCAGCATGGATCAGTTGGGCCAAAGGGCCTGTTTCTGTGCTGTATAAGATGAAATGGCGGTACACTTAGATGCAGCATCATATTTGTCCGACTCACACAATTGTTTAAATGTTAATATTAGTGTCATTCCTGATGTCTTCAACAATAATACACTACAAGAGACTACCTGTAACGTATGGAATCACTCGTACAACCATCCGATACTGTTGGACATCGGCAGCAAACCATTACTTTACTCTGTTTGGACACCGGCAGAGACGGGCAACCTCTGCTTACTGCGCATACCTGAGCTTGACCCCACCAAGGTGCTGCTCACCTTGGCTGCCCCAATGAGGAGATGCCGCAGGCGGTGTGAGAGGAAACAGAAGTGGGGTAAGCGGAGCGGAATCTACCCCAGGCCCTGTCAGACAAGCGCTCCCATCGATGATGCTCGCCATTGTTCGCTCCCTGGAAAAAAATAAGTTGGACTGCATTCAACTATGAAGGACAGTCCACCAGGAGATGAAAAGCTGCTGCACTTTTAGTTTTACAGAAACGTGGCTCAACAACAACATTCCTGACGCTGCTATTCAGCTGGATGGGCTGACTTCCTTCTGAGCGGACAGGGTAACATCAGTGTCCGGTAAGACCCACGGACGTGGTTTGTGTGTCTATTGTAAACAACGAATGGTGCAATAACGCTGCGCTGGTCTCGAAGCACTGTTCCGCACTAGTGGAATTCGCCATAGTTAAATGTCAGCCATACTATCTGCTGAGAGAATTCACAGCCATTGTTATTGTGGCTGTGTACATCCCCCCAGGTGCTAATGCCAGGGAAGCACTGTGTGAACTTTATGGAGCGATAAGCGAACTTCAAACTGCTCACCCCGATGGCTGTTTAGTTGTTGCTGGGGACTTTAACCATGCTAACTTAAAAAAAACCTGTGCTACCAAAATTTTTCCAACATGTCAACTTTGCAACCCGGGGAGAGAATACATTGGACCTGGTATTCACAAACATCAAGAATGCATACAGAGCTGTCCCCTGCCCCCACCTTGGTTACTCAGACCACGTCTCTGTTATGCTAATCCCAACATACAAACCACTCCTCAAACGCTCCAAACCAGTTCGGAAGCAGATAAAAATGTGGCCTGTGAATGCAGTCAGCCTTGCAGGACTGCTCCAAAAGCACGGACTGGAGCATGTTTAGAGAAGCAGCCGCCTATGACCATACCATCAACTTGGAGGAGTATGCAGCTGCAGTGACTGGCTACATCAACAAGTGCATTGACGATGTCACTGTCACCAAAACCATCACCACACACGCCAACCAGAAGCCATGGCTGACAGTGGAGATACATGAACTGTTGAAAACCCGAGATGCTGCCTTCAGATCAGGTGATGCGGCAGCCCTCAGGATAGCAAGGGCCAACCTGTCCCACGGCATCAGGGAGGCAAAGAGGAGTTATGCCCAGAAGATCCAGGGCTACTTCTCTGATACCAAGGACACAAGACGTCTGTGGCAGGGTATCCAGGCCATCACAGACTACGAGCCCCCACTTCGCACTTGCAACAATGACGCCCCCCCCACCCCCCCCAGATGCGCTGAACGACTTCTATGCTCAGTTTGATGCACTTAACAATGAGCCTGCGAGCAAGACACCTTCACCACTCAATGACCAGGTACTCTGTCCTCAGCCAGTGTGAGGAAGTTGACCCTCAGAAATCAGTGGGACCTGATAACGTACCTGGCTGCGTGCTCAGGGACTGCACAGACCAACTGGCAGATGTACTCATCAACATCTAACGTCTCTCTGAGCCAAGCAATTGTTCCCGCATGTTTCAAATCCACCACCGTCATGCCAGTGCCTAAAAAGTTGCCTGTAACCTGTCTAAATGACTACTGCCCTATGGCAATGACACCAATCATCACAGAGTGCTTCGAGAGGCTAGTCCTGCAACACATCAAATCTATTCTTCCCCCCCTCGCTAGACCCCCTCCAGTTTGCATACTGCCTCAATCGGTCAACCGAAGTTGCAGTGTCCTTTGCCCTCCACCTGGCCCTGTCTTACCTAGATCAAAAGGACACTTATGTCAGGATGCTTTTCATAGGCTTCAGCTCTGCTTTCAACATTATCATCCCACAGAACCTCATAAGGGAGCTACACCTGCTGGACCTTATCACCTCCACCTGCAACTGGATTTTGGACTTCCTCTCTGAAAGGCCAGTCAGTTTGCATTGGAAATACCACCTCAACCATCAGCCCTGGGGAGCACTGAAGCTCCCCAGGGCTGAGTGCTCACTCCACTGCTGTTCAGGCTGCCGACCCATGACTGATCTGCCAACTTAAGCTCCAATCATATCATCAAGTTTGCTGATGATACAACAGTGGTGGGCATCGTCAGCAGGAACGATGAAACAGCTTACAGAGAGGAGGTGGAGAGGCTGGCAGATTGGTGCTCAGTCAACAATCTCTCCTTGAACGTGGACAAAACAAGGGAGATGATTGTGGATTTTAGAAAGGCCCAGGCTGACCACTCACCCCTGTGCATCAATGGTACTATTGTACAGAGTCAGCTGCTATAGGTTCTTGGGAATACATATAGCAGATGACTTGTCCTAGTCAACCAACACCTCCTCAAGGCACAGCACGTCTCCACTTCCTACAGCAGCTGAAGAGAGCAAACTTGCCCTCTCCCATCCTCACCACATTCTACAGGGGTACCATTGAGACCGTCCTGACCAGCTGCATGTCTGCCTGGTATGGTAACTGTAACACCTCAGACCACAAGACTCTGCAGAGAATTGTGAACACAGCTGGAAAGATCATTGGAGTACCTCCTCCCTCCATCCTGGACATCTTCAGCACACGATACACCCGCAATGCCTGCAGAATCATAGATGACCCCTCCCATCCTTCCCACGATCTATTTGTCCCACTGCCATCTGCCAAGCGGTACCAGAGCATCCGGTCCAGAACTACTAGACTGTACAACAGTTTTATTCCCCCCCAGGCTGTCAGGCTCCTGAATACCCTGGAGGCAGTCTCAGACAAATGCCGCATCAAAACTCCTGGTTTGCACAATGGCACATAAGAACTTTGGCTGTTGCTGAACATGTTTAGACACTTAGTGCAATACACTGAGTTCTGTATTTTCTTTATCCAACTTGGTTTTGCATTAATTTTGTATCCTGTATATACCATTTTTTGCACTATTTGTGCTTGCACAATTTTTTTGCCTGCGTTTATTATATGTCCTCTGTGTGAGTCTGGGGGGAAACGACATTTCGTTCCCCCATGTGTTTTACAGCACATGGGTGAATGACAATAAAGTATAACTTGACTTGACCTAGGGATCTATGTACTTGTACCCCTTAAAGTGGCAACGTTGGTAGACTGGGTGATGAAGAAAGCATGGAGCATGCTTGCTTTCATTGACTCAGGCATTGAGTACAAGAGTTGGGACGTCATGTTACAGTTGTACAAAATGTTGATTTGCCTGCACTTGTAGTGTTGTGTGCAGTTGCAGGAAAGATTTGTAAGGATGGTGCCTGGATTGGAGGGCTTGAGTTATAAGGAGAGATGGGATAGGCTGAGTCTGTTTTCCCTGAAGAAAAAGAGCTGAGAGATGACATAATCGATGTATATAAAATAATGAGAGATAGAGTAGATAGCCAGAGTCTGTTTCCCATGGTAGGTTTAAGTTGAGAGGGAGGAGGTTGAAAGGGGATCTGTGGTGTAAATTTTTTCATACACTAGCTGGTATCTGGACTGAGCTGACAGACAACGTGGTAAAAGCAGGAACAGTAACAACATTTAAGAAGCATCTAGATAGGTAGTTGACTGAACAAGGCGTAGAGGGATATATAATTAATGCAGACAAGTGGTATTAGTATAGATGGGTATTGTGGTAGGCCAAAAAGCCTGTTTCTATACTGTACAATTCTGACTACATCAGCAGTTATATATTTAAAAAAAGGGTTGAACAGCTAAGAAAGTGGTGCACTGCATTAAAGGTATACAACTGTGGCAAGCTTAATCTCCAGTTTGAAAGTTGCATGTCTAGAGGGTTATACTGGTAAAGTAACATGGTAGTGAGGTAGAAACTGGTTAGTCACCCAAGTCTTCAATAGGAATTAAGTGGTAAAAGTATGAAACCCTCATTTTGTGGCCTGGATTTTGCAATCAGTGATGAAGTTCTGTATTCACTTGGTTTGAAAAAGCTGGCCCAAGATGCATGATCTGGCAAGTTACATATTTTCTAATAATCGACCTCCATGTTACTTTCGCCTTTTTTTTGCAACGTGTGTTGCTGACATGTTTGCTGTACAGGTTATTACCACCCACGTGATCAGTATTAAAGCCAATCACACTGAAGAATTCAAAGATGTTTAGATCAGGAAACAAAGACCAGAATTTTACATGTGATGCAGTAAAAACTAAAATTAAAAAAATCCCTTCAGTTCATTATAGCAAGTATTTTTTTTATGTATGTCCCTGTACCTCAAGTATTAAAACAATTTTAAGCAAATTTATTCATGAAGTAATTAATTCATTTGAATTAGCTGGAGAAAGATGCAGGAAAAAAAATCTTGCTTTGTGTAGAAGTAGGGAATCACTGGCAGCAATGGTCACATTTCCATATTAAACTGCACACATCCATACCTTTAGAAATCATGGTGAATGCAGACAGTTTCCATCATTATAACTATAAAATCAGTTATTTTTTTGACTGAGAAATACAAGAATTAAAAGGACTTAAATTGAAAACCTTTAGCTCTGAATTCCAAAAACATTAAATTTTAATTTCAGAAAATCTGTTTCTTTAATTACAAAAATCCCCCAAAACATTCATGATTGCAAAAAAATTGGTAAAATTATTAAAAACCTGTCTAATACAAGAGCCATTCATTGCATAAATATACATTTTATATACACTAAATATTTTGAGGTCGATTTATTTCAATATCAACCTGTAAGCTCTTTTGTAATCTTGCAATATTAGCATCCAGGGCTGCTAAACTATTCCTGAAATTTTGCTCATCCCAAGAATTAAATGAAGAAAACGATGACATGCTACAATTAGATTTTTGGTATCTATAATCAATACTTGAGAAACTTGAATCAACTGCTGAAACAGTGTCTGTCTGTAATTGTGGCCCACTTCTCAGTGCTGAAGTAGTACATGCATCAAAATTGGATTTGGAAAGGCCAACAATATTGTCCAAAGGCCTCATTGGGACGTGATTATTTTTTGATACTCCCATTTCTGATGAACACTCTCTCGGTACTGTCTTTTCCTTCAGCTTATCAGTGATGGGTATTTCTTCAGCAATCACCTCTGGCTTTTCCAACTCATCATGGCATGGCATTACTACCAGTCCATTACATGAATCTCCACTATCATAATGCAACATATTTAATGTAGTAGATGATTGCACTGGTATACATTCCCTCCTCACTGGTTCATTGCCTTGCTTGGATGCATTGCCAACTAATGGAATGTAAGTGGTTTCATCCAGATTTGAGTCTTCATGCTTTATATTATGACATTCAGTCTGTGCACTATACCTAGAAAAACTTGAGGGCGAAGACTTTTCTGACAGGCCATTATTTTGAGATATTCTGGTTGCTACAGCAGTTAAATTGGGTTGAACAGGTGTGTTGCACTGTTCAGATTCAGGTACTTTATACAGCAATGATAAAGCATGTGTGTCATGGACAGAATTAGTGTTCAGATTTTTAAGATAAGCTGCCACAGAGCTCAAGCCAGGATCATCTTGAAGATGCTTTTCATATTCTTGAAGGAGGTTTCTGGTCAGTCTGGACTTAGGCTTCACAAAATCCATACTAAGGTCAGAAAGAAGTTTTTCCATACTGCCTTGCAAAGTTCTGTTGAACAGCCAAACCATATAATGAATTAATCACAGTTTCCCATCAGGTGTAAAAATACCACATAATCAAAACAGTTGCTATTAAAAGTATATTAAGATTATAACTTCAATGTAGGGTACCTCTATCTGCTAAGAACCGAATAAAACTTGTGCAGAGAATTCTCCTACAAGCTCTTGCAGAAAATTTGGATAAACCAATTCCGAAGCAAGCTTTAATCCATGGACTTGTTCTGTATTTGTTTAACATTTGAAAGGTTTAATTTACAAGATTGGTCTCCTCTCATCAGACTTTCTCCTTATCAGCACAAAGTATTAATCAACTCATCTAAAAGTTTTTCTTGAAGCACAGAACAGAAGCTGTGCAGTTACAAAGCATCTGATTAATCTTTATTCACCTTTTGGGGTCTGGATGTTGCTGGCAATGCCAGCAGTATGAGGGAGGGGTGGGGCCACATGGGGAAGGAATGATGGGTAGATGAAACTAAGTGGGGGAGGAGTCATACAGAGGCTGGTAGGTGATAGATAGAACCAGATGGCGAGGAGATAAGCAGTTGGAACCAGGTAGGGATAGGCAAGGTGAAGACAAAGAAGAAAACTAGGTGAACTGGTAGGTGTGTGTGAGAGAAGAACACCACAGGTGTGGGTTATTGAAATTGGAAAATTCACTGTTCACACCATTGAATTGCGAACTATCCAAGTGAAATGAGATGTTCTGGCACAATCAGCTAATAGCAATTTAAGTGGTGTAAAATAATAGTCTAAACTCTTTCATGCTCCCTCTTGAGATTAAGGCTTTGCCCTTGGATTTTAAAGATTTGTGCCTCGAGCAAACAGATGCATGTCTCAATCTCGAGTACTTTAATAAAAGAAATATTTCCATATTTTGTCATCTGTTCTCAAGGTGTTTATTATTCAATTTCATTCTTGTTCACCTCTTCTAATGCTTGGAGATCATTCATGTAATATGGTTACTGGAACAGCAGTACATAGTACTCCAAATAGTGTCAGGCCATCTGCAATAGCCTCTGATTAATGGTTCTCTGACCTCCTAAACCCCATTTTAATGAGAGAGCTATAGAGATATTAAAATCTGCTTGCCTCTCAATTAAACTTTGTTTCACTTAAGCACTCCACAAAGTTGGTTTTCACCTTATTGCTCTGAATTGCTCATAACCAAGGTTCAACCAGTTATAATTACTGATGTTTATTTGCTAAACATATCATATTTCAAAACTTAATTATGAAGTTTGGACAAATGTAAACACCATGGTAAGATATTGCAGTGTGCATTCTCAGCTTGCCACTGACCTTGGTTTAAATAAATGTTTAACTCTGGCAATCCTCCTAGTGGGGAATTGTGGAAACAGATTTCATGTGATGAGGCCCTGTGTATTGAAAGGGCCTTCTGTGGCAATATGGGGTTTAACGTGGAGTGGCCCAAAAAATAAGACTGAAAAATATCCAAATTTGATTTTTCTCCTCAAAATTTGAACTACAAATTCTTTCATCCTCTAATCAAATATGATACAGCATACTCAAATCCTGTGATGTTGTTAATAATGAAAAGGCAGTCATTGCTTAAGTTTAAATCTACCAATGCCAGAGTTATTACTAAGGAACAGCTACTAGGGAGGAAGAAATGATGTTGGAATTTAAAGGTTGTAAGTAGACTTATACCCATTTATATTGTAAAAAATAACCCTTGTGGGTATTATAAACATACACTGGGAAATGTACTCCTTGTTATTGCCTCTGTGCCTTAACAAAAGAATATCTCTTGCTGCCCAATAATATTACATCAGCTAATGATCTGACCATTTATGATTGCAAATATTAGCATTAATTTAACCAGATGGGGAAAATATTCATCCATAAGGAACTGCCTCCCCACTACTTCTCCTCCTCCAAAAAAAATCACTTTAGTTATTTCAACTAAAATTCATAGATTCTAAAATTCACAGGGCTAGATTCAAAACTGGAAAAGATAAAAGACTAAAACTCAAAGGCTCGGCTCTAGATTAAAATGTTTAAATCTTATTTTTAAATTGGTACAACACGAAGTTTTACAGAAATCCTTTGCTAATTATATAAAGGGGCTGAATAGAGAAGGAAGAATGTGAAGTTTCAAAATCACTGACAGAAGTCCTCTGTGTTACCTGGTTAGTTCACGCAACCTGATCACTTCTGCATCACGTTGACGTAATGTTATTTCCAAGATTTGATTTTCTTTCTCAGATGCCTCCAGTTTTAGTTGAATTTTCCTCATTTTGGTTAAGGCTTCATCTACTTCTGGAGAAGGAGCACCAACAAAAATTAAAGTCCCTCATCTGCTTGTATTCAGAGAACTCTAACCAAAGTATTTCTGACTTACCCATTTTGACTCGAGTTGTGTCCATCTCACACTGTTGTCTACTCTGGAACAGATCCTGTTCTTTCCCTTGCACCTGCCGGAGTAATTGCTTGTTCTGCTCTCTTTGACTGCCTATCACATTTAGTAACTCTTCATTTTTCCTTTGCAAAGACTCAAGACCTTTCAATGACTCTCTCAGCTGGGCCTGCAATGTTGTATTCATGGACTGAAGGGAGATCACTGTAAAAATTGCAAAAATATCCAGAGGTAAAGAGGGTGGAACTGGCCTTCTGTTTCTTTTGCTATTTAGATGACTTTTTGGATATTAAGGGAAATCAGGAAATATGAGGTTCTACTAGAGAGTGGTCCTGAAATAAAAGATCAGCCATGGTCTTATTGATTGGCACAGCAGATTAACAAACTCATACTACACCCAATGAATGCAAAAGGAACTTGGTTGAAGGTTGAGAATAGTATGACTGGATGACAGTGAATCAACAGCCAGTCAAAGACTAGTTTCATCTCCAAGACACTTAGTAAGTGTCAAAATCAAAGTAACAGAATAGGAATAAACAACATGGTACCTTAATTGATACTAGATTGTTTCCCAATTTACCAATTCCCTTTTACAAATATTTCTGCAATTCAATTTTTAAAAAGCACCAATCCAGCACTGGCATTCCAATTTGCCCAAGTTTATAAAACAAAACACCAGCATAAGATAAGTTACTATTTATTATTTTAATAACTTTAAATCAAGGTTGTTGACCAAGTCGAAACATGGCAAATGGTTACAAGTATTTTGAAAAGTATACAGCTTGTTGTACTGTCATGGAAAACTTTAGAATAGCACTTGTAGCAGATTGCAAATTAGCTCTTAGATGTGAATAAATACCCCTGATAAAAGAAGTAATGGAAATGGGAAAGGAATTGATCAAGTTGATTATATCCTGAATTTACTTGTATACAAATGATTGAATATGGTTTCAGATATTATTGTTGCTAATTCAACCACAAATCTTAAATGCTACAAATGTACTTTTCTCCCAGTAGGTGAAAAATCAATTAATGCTTGAAGGTTTCAGTTTTAATCAATAAAAACTAGAAAAGAAACCATGAAGATCTAGTTGAAAAAAAGTTTCCTTTTTCTAAACTTTTACTTGAATAAAACACTACTGAAAATATACTTTACAAAGACAACCATGCATTTTAAGAACATGCTTGCAAAATGTGGATATTATACAGGAACAACTGCTTAATCACATTTATTTGATTTGTTAATCAAATACATTTGTCAATAATGTGACAGGACTTCAATTGAACAAGGCTACTGAGAAACTAACAGTGAAATTATCAAGAAAACTATAACTTATTGGCATGCTTTTCTTTTTACATTTTTTTTTCCACTCTTTTCCCAAGAACAGCATTTGAAAGGAAATCAAGAAGTTAATTCTGAAACATTGGCAATATTTTTAAAGTTAAAGATTATTTCCTTTTAAAATTATATATTTACCTGGATTCAGTGCAAAGTTTTAGGCTGTAATGAATTATGTTATGCACATTTTATTTGAAAGTCAAATACCTTCAAAGTTGCAATCTGTAGATCTGGAATCTTTTTCAGCTTTTTCTCGTTCTCGAAGTTGTTGGTTGACTATTCTTAACCGTCTGCAAAATTTATAACATCGAAAAATAATTTGGGAACTAAAAATCAGATCTACAACAACTTATATTAAAACTAAGCTACTGTAAATAAAAGCTGAAAGGTTAGAGAGATTTCAGTTCAACAAAAACTAGTTACCACTGTTGAAGACTGTCTTTTGAATTTCCCATGACCTGAAACCAATGATGCATTGTAGACAAAAATAAAGACAGCATTTTAAAACGTTATTAGGATGTAAATTTACGGTAAGTTCCAACGTTTAGATTCTTCTCCCACAACCCTATCAAGAATGAATGGACACCACACATTTATTTGATTAAAAAACTCCAGTAACAAACCACATTTATTTAGTAACATGTCTTATTGTGAATCTTGAAATGCGATGTTTATTGCTTGTAATTCTTAATTTGGCTCTCATTTTGTCTCGATTTTCAAGAAAAGTAGTTCAAAGCAGACGTAAGGAATGAAATACTATTGACCTGCGAAGTTGTGCATTCTCACTGCGTAGAGGTTGAAGACTCATTGCAATTTCTGCTTGTATGTTAGTGCTTCCAATCACAGTTGGCAGTAGAGAGATGCTATCCTCCAGCTCCATTATCAACCTGAGAACTTCAGAGTCATCTGCCAACAGAAAAACAATATTTCACAAACCCCGTTATATTATTTTGCATTACTATTTAACCCACAACATTCACTTACATGCAATGCAATTGATCATTATTTAAATGTTTATTTTATTATTGTCACTGATTTTTGTTTGCCAGTTAATCATCTATTTTTGTATATTATTCCCAATGCCATAAGCTCTGACCTTCTGCAGTAATCCTTTATGTAGCAGCTTTTGAAATGCCTTCTGGAAATCCCAACACTTTATACCTGCTGCTCGCCCTTTATCCATTCTGCTTGTTATTATCCTCAGAGAATTAATAAATTTGACAAACACAAATTTTCCTTTTGTAAAACCATCTTGACTTTCTAAATGACATCCTATTACTTAATGCATTCCAGCATATTTTTTTTAAATAATAGACTAATTTTTATATATTCTACTTCCCTTCCAAACTGCTGGGACCTTTCCCAAATCAAGAATGTTTGATGATCACAATCAATTCATCCATTATCTCTATAACCACTTCCTTTAAGGCCCCAGGATTCAATTCATTAGATCCAGGGGACAACAACCTTCAGTTCAATTAGTTTTAAAGTTCCTTCTTCCCTTTGCCCCCGGATTTTCTTTTACTGAGACGCAATGAATGCTTTCCACTGTGAGGACAGAAAAAATATTTGTTTAAACAGTCTTCCACTTCCTTGTGTCCCACCATTAATTCCCCAGGCTCATCCTTTAAAAGACCAATGTTACCTTTGCTACTCACATTTTACATACTTGTAGAAGCTCCTACTGTCTGTTTTTGTATTTTCTGCTCGCCTATTCTCAATTTATTCTCTTCATCTAAAATTTTCCCAATTTTCTGGCCGACCAATAACTTTCACAACATTCTATGCCTTTTTCAATGTGATAACATCCTTAACTTCTGGAAGGTTATAATCTAAATTGAAGAATATAACAACAGAACACCTAGAAAATAATAATAGGATTGAGCAGAATCAGCGTGGATTCATGAATTGTATATATTGTTTGTCTAATTTATTGAAGTATTTTGAGGATAAGGGGGAACAAATGGATGAGATGGATTTTCAGATGGCCTTTAATGAGGCCCATCATAGGTTGGTCAACAAAGTTAGTGAACTTGGAATTGAAGGTCATATAACAGCAATGGATTGAGAGTTATTTAACAGGCAGTAAGCAAAAAGTGGAAATAAACAGGTATTTCCTCAGGTTGGCAGGCTGTAATTCAGGGATCAGTGCCAGATATTTACAATCTATATCAACAAATTGGCTGAGAGGACCAAATGTCATATTTCCAAGTTTGCTCTTGATACAAAATTAGGTAGGATTGCAAGTAGAGAGGAATCTATAAAGAGGCTTCAAGGGAATATAGACAAGCTGAATGAGCAACAACATGGCAGGTGGAATGTGGAAAAGTGCGAGAACAGCTAATTCAGAACAGACTATTTTTTGTAAATGGTCTCAGACTGGGAAAAGTTTATGTTCAAAGGGACCTAGCAATCTGAGGAACATACAAGTGCATCAAGCAAATAAGAAGGAAAGTAAAATGTTGATATCTATTTTGAGGGGATTTGTGTGCAGGAATAAAGATGCCTTATTGCAATAATACAGGGCCTTGGGGATTCTACAGCTGGAGTATTGTGTACAGTTTTGGTCTTCTACCCAAAAAAATACATATTTTCCATAGAGCAAGTGCAATGAACATTTACTAGACCAGTTCCAGGGATGGTATGTCAGACTAAGCCTGTAGTCTTCAGAGTTTAGAAGAATGAGAGGCGATTTCATTGAAAATTACAAAATTCAGACAGGGCTTGACAGCTCTATAGTGACTAAGAATCCCCCGCCCCAAACTCAGGAGTACGTGGCAAATCTTTAGAATTCTCTGCACTGAAAAGGCTGTAGGGACTCAGTTACTGAATTCTTCCAGAGATTGCTAGATTTTGGATATTAAGGAAATCAAGTCAAATAGATTGGAGGAGAGAAAGGGAATGGAGGTAGACAATAAGCCACCTTGATGAATGGTGGAGCAATTTGTCCTTTAGTTTGTGATAGATGGATTATCTTTCTCGTGGAGCCTTATTTCAAAATGGAATAGATGTTTGTCTTACAATTTTATTAATATTCCATTGCAACCAATTTTGCCTTTGTATATTTATGATTGTCTTCAAGTTAAAGACACCTATTTTAGGCCAGAAGTTTCCCATTTTCAAGCTGAAGCTTAAATTCTGTCTCCTCCTCAGAGGATCTTTTATTATGAAATTCATTGATCCCGTCTCATTATGCATGATCAAATCTAAAATAGCCTGTGTCACAGCTCATTTCACAACCTATTCTCCTAAGAAAATGTTCTAATTTTCCTCATTTTGAACTTGTCATCAAGGGTACTTTGCTAATTTGATTTGTTCAGTGAAGTACTCTCTTCTTTGTTTTATACTCTAACCAATGATGTAGTTGTGTTTAGGAGACCTATACATTACATAGTTTTGACTCCTTTTTCTTGCTGTTTTTCTCCAACTAAAGTGATTCTACAACTTGATCTTCCAAGTTAAGATAATCTCTTATTGCTGTACAGAACAACCACAACTCCTTTTCCTTTCTGCCCAGGTTTCCAAAATGTTAAGTCAAGTAATCTGAAATATCCAGTTCCACTTGGTCACCTTACACCACATCTCTGCAATGGCTAAGAGTTCATACCCATTTATTTCTATTTATTCAATCAATTAAATTATAATCATAGGAATGATGTGTGCATTCAGATAGAATTTTTTATTTGTCTTTTTAATTGTTTTTCCCCAATTCTGACTCCATTTACAGATGTTCTCTTATATTTGTACTCTGTCTCTGGTTAATTGTATCCATTTTATCATTCTGCACTACCACCATCTCCTTTCCCTAACTTGTGATATTTTCCCTCACCTGAACCCCCCTCTCTCCCCCCCAACAACTAGTTATAAAATGCCAATTTTAATTACACCTTTTACAGCAGATCATTTAGAGTGAACCCTTTGTATATTGTAAGAGAAAAACTACAATAACTCACCAATCAATTATAAATTTAATATTTTCATTGTTTCCCTGCTTTTCAAATTCTTGATTTGGATCATAGCCAACGGCACTTCCTAATAATTCAACTCCAATTTAAGATACAGACAATTATTTTCCCCACTTTACCCAATTCCCCAGTCACAATTTCTACATTTAGTATTCCGAAGGAGTGTTTTGCATTGTTTCAACGTGATTCTGATATTTAAACCAAACGAAGGAGTCCACAGTAAATATACATTTTCTTTTAATGCAAAGGCATGTCTTACTATATATTTTAATCAGTAGATAAATCTTTGATTGAAGGGGGGCAAAGTTGAAACATATTCTTATATAGTTTTGTATTCTCTAATTAGTTCAAATAAATTTTTGGAGTAATTGTACAAAATCATTGTATTTTGTAACTTCAGAATGTGCTGGAAATTGTCAGGTCAGGCAGCATTAATGGAGAGAGAAAAAGTTCTCATTTTAAGTTGGTAATCTTTCATCAGCATGCCAGCATTTTTTGTTCTAATTTCAGATTTCCAACATCTGTAGTATTTTGTTTTTGTAATTATTTTTGAACTCACGCTGAAGTTAACATGAATTTAAGAAGACTATTGGCATTTCATTGTAGTTTTCACAGTCAAGTTTAGATTAGAATCCACAGGGAGAAACATTTATAATTGTGTCGATAACTGCTTAAAGCTTAGACAAGGAATAAAATTTCACTTTGGTAATCAAACACAGCTAGTGATCAACATTTGATAAAGCTTAATGCTCTTACAAAGAAAATGGGATTAATGTAGGATTAGTACATTAATGGGTGGTTGATGGTTGGCATGGAATTGGTGGGCCAAGGAGCTCATTTCCTTGCTGTATCTCTCTATAACACTGTAGCTCCACTTGCACTGACTAGAGCCAAGCTGTAGTGCAGCATTGAGCTAATGGATCGAGTGAGTAAGTAATATATACTCTACTTCTCAAAATGTTAATCAAAACATTTACTGTGACTACCTTGATCAGCAACCAGAGCCTTAAGTTCACTCAGAAGATATCTGACAGTTTTAACTTTCTTGGCTGTTTTGTCAGGACTTTGTTTCTTTGATCTTGCATGAATGGCAAAATTGCTCTGGCCAATAGTGTCCTTTACTGGTGTAACATCCAGTAAATTGATGTGAACTTCTTCAACTGTAATCTCATCAGTGTGCTCAACGTCTGATTTGTTATTCTCTTGTGATTGCATCTGTGCTTTCTGAGCCACATGATGGGGCTCTTTCCCTTGCTGCTCCATTTGGGTTTTGTAGCATTGGATACACTTTGGTTGTTCTTGTTCCTTCCATTGTTGTGGGCCTTGGTTATTCAAGATGTGTCTTCCATCACCACTGTCACAAACCAGATGAGCCAAAGTACATGTTGTCACAGTAGGGGCAAGGGTAGCTGAAATTGAACAGGCTGGCAGAAAGTTCAATCCTTTTTGAGAAACAGGTTGATTGCAAGTGTTACCGGAAATATTCTGCTACAGAAAAATGGAAAAATTAAATTGTGATTGAAAAGCAAGATGGTGATATGAAAGCAGTTTTAACATAGGAATTATAGTTACAGTCATTTAAGATCTTAACACAAGATCAAGAGGAGCTCTCCTGCATTAATAATTGACCTGCTTTAGTTATCCTCCCTCTTCATAGGATTTATTAGTGGCCATTGCTAAAAGGGTAAAAGCCATGAAATAACAGGAGAGCTGCTTGTGGAAACACCAATAGTTCACCCAAAATATTTAAGTGGCCACTTTGGATTATCCTTGTGGCTCTTTTTGGGATCACTCTGCCTAAGTTTAGTTTACCCCCTAATCCCCCACCTGACCACCAAGGAAATTTCTGTATTTGTTCCCGTGGTATGCAGTTTCTGCCACTGGGGGGTGCTAAGCAGAAACTAAAAAGTGGGAAGTGTTAACAAGAAATAGCACAAAATTACTTTCTGCCATCCACAACTCGGGAGTTTGATGGAATACTCTTCACACAGGCTAAAGCAGCTGTTTGACTAACACCCCATCTACTACACTAAATATTCATTCTCTCCAACACCAGTGGCATACTATCTACAAATTTCACTGCAGTAACTTGAAAAGGCTTCTTTGAAAGCACTGCTAAACCTGCATTTTCTACCACCAATAAATGCAAAAGCAACAGGTGAACAACTTTCTCAAAGACAATTAGAGATTAGCAATAAATGCTGACTTTTCTGACAACACTGACACTCTAAAATGAATAGAAAATGGAATCCCTGTTCAAGTAAGCAAAACTACCAATAGCCACAAGTGGTAAGAGGAGCAAAATAAAATGACAACAACATACATCACCATTTGACTATGCAGTTTCAGTACCATTTTTATTTACTCTGTAACCCAATTATTACAAGTAATAAACTTTGAAGATATGAATAAGTTTTCTTGAATTCAAACAGCACAACACAAAACAGTTTGCAGTAGAATGCTACCCAACTTGCTGAATTTCTCCAGCAGCTTGTTTTTTGCTTCAAATTACAGCAGCCACAGTCTCTTGTATCAACTAAAATCTGCTTCCCTAGTTGTTGCCATCAACAATAACAAAACAAAAATAGCTTTAACAGCAGTAAAACATTTAAGGTACGTCTATGAAATGTTATCAAGCAAAATGTATTAAGAACATATAAATGAGGAACAGGAGTATGCCACTTGACCCCTCAAGTTTGCTAGGTGATCTACTGGGATGACTGATCTAGTTGTAACCTCAACTTTGCATTCCTCTCCACCCATAGTAACCTTACATCCTCTATCTCGTAGAGAGTCTAATTCTGCCTTAAAAGTAGTCAATGCAACCCTCTTCTTCAAGGATGGTCCCAAAGAGTCATGACCCTCAAAGAATTTAAATCTCATCTGTGTTAAATGGGTGATCATTTTTTTTTCCAGAAAAAAAAGTGACTTCAATTTCCAGATTCTTCCCAAAGAGGAAATATTCTCTGCATATCCATCCTGTCAACATCCCTCAGGATCTTATGTTTGAATCAAATGTCTTCTCACTCTTCTGAACTCCATCAGATACAAAACTTGCCTGTCCCACTTTTCTTCATAATACAATCCACTCAAACCAGTTATTAGTCTAGTCTACCTTCTCTGAACTGCTTCCAATGTACCTCTGTACCAGTAACTCTACAGAATTGTCTTGATCTGGTCTCACCAATGCCCTATATGCATGAAACACAACCTCCTTACTTTTTATTCAATTCTCCTGGCAATAATTAGGTAACATTTCTATTAACTTTCCTAATTACCTGCTGTACCTGCACACTGGCCTTTTGCAAATCATTCACAAGGATACCAAGGTCCCTCTGCATCTCAGTTCTCATGAATCTAGTTATTAACATTTTTAAAATATTTTTCCTGTCAAAATGGACAACTTTTCATTTTTCCACATTCTGCCCATCCACATAATCCATCTATGTGCCTTGTAATAACCGTATGTCTCCTTCACAACTTGATTTTGTACCTCTCTTGTCAACAGTAAAATTAACAATCATACCTTTAGGGCCTTCAAAGTCATTTATATAATTATAAAATGTTGAGGCCCTGTAGCGCACACACATTCAGAAAAGACCTATTTAAGCTTCTTTCTCTATTTGCTGTTACTCACCCAATTTTCTTTGCACACCAATACATTACCTTGTATATACGAGCTTTTATTGTTACTGAGAAACTTGAGAAACTGTTAGGGCAAATTACCAAAATCTTAAGCAGAGGTAGGTTTTAAAGAGTGCCTTAAAGGAGAAAAGCAACGGAGAACTGGTAAGATTTAGGGAAGGATTTCCAGGAATTAGGGCCCTGCCAGCTAAAAACATGGCTGCTAATTATAGATCAATTAAATTCTCCCTTTGTCAATATTTTTATTAATTTCAAATAAGGTACAAAATGCATGAAACAAAGGAAAAAAAGAAAATGTTACAAAATAGATTGTATTGAACTACACAAGAAATCACAATGCTTCATATTGATAAACAAAAGAAAAATCATTTGATATAAGTTGGAATAATTTTATTATAAAAAAATCTAACCCCACTACCAAAACCAAAGCTGTTTAGTAACATCTGAAAGACATAGTAGTATTGGCCAATATCTGTACATTTAGCACCAATTTAGTGGTTTTGAAAGTAGTTCAAAAAAGAAATAGAGCAACGGATCTTCTCTAAATTTAGATATGACATAACATCCCGTAACCATTGAGCATGAGTAGGGGGAATAGTTTCCTTCCATTTAAGCAATACAGCCCTCCTGGCTATAAGAGAAATGAAGGCCAATATGTGTAAGTCAGAAGTCTCCAGAATTATCTCCAGATTTAAGCCAAATCCTTTAACTGCATTATTTGGGATTGTTAGATCAATTAAATTCAAATAATGATGAAGGCAGAATTAAAGGAGTGCAGATATCTTGGAGTTTAAATGGCTGAAGGATGTTACAGAGACAGAACGGCAAGACCATTGAGGGATTTGGAACCAAAGACAGAAATTTTAAGGTCATGATATGGGTGAATGGGATTTAACGCAATTATGACCCTGGCATGTTTATAGAGGGTAAAAGGAGGGAAAACGGACAGAAATATGTTGGACTAGACAAGTTTAGAGGTAACAAAGGCTTGGATCGGGGTCTTAGTAGAAGAGAAGTTGAGGCAGGGCAGAGACAAGGGATGTAAAAGAGCTCAAAATAGGCAGTCTTAGTGATGTTAGGGATATGTTGAAACATCTCTTGATCCAATATAAAAGCAAGAAAGAGGGATAAACAAAATAGCTAGGGAATTAAATACAGGCCACCAACTATTGGGGGTGGGAGGAAGGAGTTGTGTTCCTAGAAAATGGCCCCATCGCAACATTGCATGTTCTGTATGTGTGTCAAGAAGTGCGTTGAAAACAAAAATTGTATTTATTTTCTACCTTTTCTTCCCCATACACAAATTCTGTGAACGAATTTTATTCCGCATCTTAAATTGTTAGGCAGTGATTTGTGAATTCTGTAACGGCAAATTTCCGTAACTGGAAGGCCGTAATGTGGGAGTTGCCTGTATGTTATAAGGGCCTAAAGTAAAGGCATCAATGTTCCCAATATCCAGCTGGAGATGTCCAAAAGCAAAATACTGCAGATATTGTAAATATGCAATAAAAATAGATTACAATGGAAATACTTTAAAAGATCAAGCTTGACCTACTGAGTCTTTCTTACATTTTGTTTTCGTTTCTGGTTGGAGGAAATTTCTACCCAACTAGTAATGAACATTAGACAAGCAGCGACAATTTAAAGGCATTGGAGGGATCAAGAACGGTGGTGGTGAAGTGGAACTAGGAGTCAGCCACATGTATCAAATATCACTGTATTCAAATGATACTGCCAAGGATAGATGAACAAATAGAAGTCGACCAAGGTAAATCCTTATGCAACAAAGGTATTGGTATCGCCATAGGGAGACAAGCTTTTTACAGGTGATCTGTGGCTGTGAATGGATAGAAGAGAACATAACCAGGCAGATACAGCCTCACAAAGCTGAATCATTCTGGAAAAGCTTTGGCTTGGTTAAATACATCAACTTTCTCCAAAGGCTACAAATGGAATGGAGAAAGAAACAACAATTACTTTTACCACAATTCAACAGAAAGTCACGAACAATTTGGAGAGGAGCCATTTTGATATTCCAGGAGAGGAGCCACTTTGATATTCTAGGAGAGGAGGAAACCTTAAGTTTAGTGGAAAGAACAAAGTAAAGCAACTTGCAATGCACTAGCCTAGTTGATGTAAGAAGCTCAGTGTCAAGTACCAAGTCCAGTAGTTGTACTGTAATTGCTAATAAGTTTTATTCAAGGGAGAACATTAATCAAACAAGAAAGCATCCTGTTCAGATTATCTTTATAAGATAGTTAGTAACAGCTGTTTTACATTGTAGCAAGTCTCATTTTAGTTTTGGATTGTGCACAAGGGCTGAAGCAAGTCCTTCCTTTTGCATGTTATCATAAACATTATTTAAAATGAGAACATATACCCAATTATTTCATTGACTGAAGAATTGTGCTCTGTAGGCATTGTTTGGCTGAGGAAATGGTTCTTATTCTTGATGACCTCAAAGATAGTCAGAACAGAAGGAAAATAAGATGGAAGACAAGGTTTAAAAGAAAAAGGAAATACAGGTTTGGATGGACAAAGAAATCTGAAATAAGTGCAAAAGGAAAATTAAAATCAAACATCAAAGTGGGATAAAAGAAATAGGCAGAAAACAAAAAGCATGTTAGCAGACTATACATATGCCTGGTTAGTCAACACTATTGAATTATTATAACAAATAACCAGTTCTAATATCATTGAATTATTGTGCATGTTTTTTTGAAAAGCTTCAATATTATAATTTACAAACTTCAATATGCTCTAAAAATCACTTACATTACGGTTGCAGACGTTAGGAATTAAAAGTATAATGATGTAATTATGTACTCACATGTTGAACTAGTAATGGATGAGCAGCATTCTTAGGAGACATAGCTGGTGTAGAAGTGGTGAGTCGACAATTAAATGTTGGAGCAGAATGAGATACTACAAAAACATATTACATTTTATTTTTGTTTACTACTGCTTTAAATACAAATAAAAAGTGAGATTATAATTGTCTAAGCATGCACTAACAAGACTTACAAATTTCCTGACCATTCTAAACTAAGTTTTGTTATTACATTTATCACAAAGTCATGGAACAGTTGCTTACCAGAGTCCAAAGGTGTGTTGCAAGGTCTAGCTGGCATCCCATTGGAGGCATTTACTGGAACATGGCTATTTAGAAGACTCATTTGTGTCTCTACATGATCAGAAAGGCATTGAGCTACAAGAGGAGAATGTTGGCCTGAAGGAATTCTAAACTCTTGAATTGTTGACACATGCTCAGTGTTCTTCGCATTTACTTCTGCTGTGTCAGGTGTCACCTTGAATGTTGGTGCTGAAACTAATTAGGAAAGAAATTAGTTACAGACTCTAACAAAGTTGGCCGCAGCATAAATGTACATTGAACACACAATACTACATTTGAAAATCTTTCCATTGTTTATACAAGAATTTGCAATTGTTTAAAAATCTCAGGAAAGGGAAGTGCTTTGAGAGTACTAATTCCCATATTCAGACAACAGCTTGGAAAGTTATGCAATGTTAATGAATCTGCTATAAACAAAAATTCCAAGGCAGCCAGTTTATGATGTTCAAGAGTTTTATTTTCCATTTATGTCTTTTTACAGGATTCTTGTCACTACACATTTCCATCAACTAGAAGACTGGATGGTTCAGGTTCTTGACTTCGAGGGTATAGATGATTTTTCTTATTATAATCTAGGTAATAGTCATCATGCAGCTCATCAAACAGTGCTTCTCCAGTTCATGATCACTTGCAATGTTTTGGAGCTTTACCCATTTTTTGTTTGCAGATCTGTGATTTGAGACCTCAACAAGACTTGTACTGATAGGGTTGTGCTCAAACAAACAATTCAGTGTTCTTCAGTAAGGCACCTACATGTCACTAAAACAAAGTGTTTTTAAACTTTTGCTCAGGAAAACATCTATTGTATTCTAGGAAGCCAAATTGCCAACTTGTAGGAAATAGAACTGATACCTGGGATTTCCATGCACTCTTTGTCAAACATGCAAGTCTCAATTTTACTGACAGACTGAAATCTGAATCAGTCACTTCAATCCACTGCTGGATTCCACTTGGGGCAGTACTTTGCTGGCGGCAAAGTTTTCTGGGTGTCAGGGTGTCAAAATTTCCCAATTCATTACCATTGGCCCAGCTTTTGCTCAAATCTGCTGGAATATGGGTTGCTTTGGATCACTAAAAAGAATCCCATGTATCTAGACCTGATCAGGTTGTTCTCATGTAGTGGTTACATTACTGAACTAGCAGCAGACTTCTAGGTCATTGATACAGAGATACACCTTTGTGTCCCACTCTGGCAGCTGGGGAATTTCAGTTCAAGTGTTTAAATAATCCGGAATTAAAGCTAGCCTAATAGTGGTAACTGTGAACCTACCAGATTGTCACTCATGTCCTTCAGGGAAGGAAATCTGCCATCCTTGCTCAGTCTTACCTTTATCCAACTCCAGATCCACCAACATGGTTGACTTTCAACTGCTTCCTTGGTCCAGCAGTGTTTAATGTTCACATTAAACACTGCTAGAGTTTTGGGAGGAGGTGGGTAACCAGTACTGCTAAATTAATCTGGAATTAATTTCAGTAATGCCATCTGTAGCTTTTTAACATTGCCCCCTTATCATTTTACTTCTCGAAACAGTGGACATGGTGCAAAGATGCATAATGCGAAGACATATAATCAAATTTTAATCCAAGTAATTGAAAGGAGAATCAAAGAACTAATTTGAAAAATTGCAAATTGGAAGCAACGGGGAGTGTTTCAGAATGGATTTGGAGGATTCAAAGGCAGTGCCCTGCTTTATTAATGCCAACACTGAGGTACTGTTGAGGCCAATGTGCAGTCAGAGAGAAATATTTTTCCCCATGGCTTTGTGTGGGAAAGGTCATGTCTTACAAACTTGATTAAGGTTTTTGGAGGAGGTTACGAAGATGATTGATTAGGGTAGGGCTGTGGACATTGCCTACATGTACTTTAATAAAGCATTTGACAAGGTGCCTCATGGCATGCTGATCCAAAAGATTAAGGCACATGAGATCCATGGAGATTGGATTCAGAATTGGCTTGGCCATTGAAGATGGAGAATAATGGTAGAGGGATGTTATTCTGACTGGAAGACTGTGACCAATGGTGTTCCACAGGGATCAGTGTTGCAACCTCTATTGTTTGTGATATATACAAATGACCTGGACAAAAATGTAGGTGGGCTGATAGGTTTTAAACAACAAACTCTGGCAAAGTTACAGATAGTGAGGAAGGTTGTCAAAGAATACAGCAGGATTGAGACCAGTTGGAAATATGGTCAGAGAAATGGCAGATGAAATTTGATCCAGATAAATGTGAG
This sequence comes from Pristis pectinata, assembly GCF_009764475.1. Classification (NCBI taxonomy): domain Eukaryota; kingdom Metazoa; phylum Chordata; class Chondrichthyes; order Rhinopristiformes; family Pristidae; genus Pristis; species Pristis pectinata. Next base: position 42,213,514 of record NC_067405.1, read on the forward strand.
ATGGTGCACTTCGGGAGATCAAGTGCGAGAGGAAAGCATACAGTAAATGGCAGGACCTTTAGGAGCACTGATATACTGAGGGATCTTGGGATGCAACATGAGTGGATAGGGTGGTAACAAAGACAATATGGCATGCTTGCCTGCATCGGTCAGTGCATTAAGTATAAAAGTTGTCAAGTCGCGTTGCAGCTATATAAAACTTTGGTCATGCCACATTTGGAGTATTGTGTGCAGTTTGGGTCGCCAGAATTACAGGAAGGATGCGGAGCCTTTGGAGAAGGTGCAGAATCAGAATTATTATCACTGACTTACATGATGAGAAATTTGTTGTTTTGCAGCACCAGTACGATGCAAAGACATAAAAATTACTCTAACTTACAAAAATAAGTAAATAGTGCAAAAAAAGAAAACAGTTGTTGGTGCCTGGAACGCATTGCCGGGGGGGGGGGGGGGGGGGGGGGGTGGTGGAAGCAGATATGATACAACATTTAAGAAGCATTTAAACAGACACATGAACAAGTAGGGAATGGAGAGATACAGACCATGTGTGTACAGATAGGATTAATTTGGTTGGCACAGACATCATGGGCTGAAGGGCCCGTTCCTGTGCTGTGCTGTTCTATGATTTATGTTCTACGTCATCCTCAAAGTCCCTAGTATCACAGAACCCAGTATTCAGCCAATTCAATTCATTGCAATTAATATCAAAAAACAGTTGTAAGCAAAGACAACAGGACCAAATAATATCCCAAATGAATTGTATAAACATGCTCCAGAACTTTCCATGCTCACACTATAACACTGGCATCTGCTGGACAATGGACAAAACTGCCCACAAAAAACAAGACAAATCCAATTTCATTAACTACTATGCTACAAATCTACTCCACATCATCAGCAAAGAAGTGGAAGGTGTCATCACAATGCTGTCATGCAACTTACCCACTAATCCTGTTTGCATTCAGGACCACTCAGCTCCAGACCCCATTACAGTCAAGGTCTTAACATGGACAAAAGAGCTGAACTCAAAAGGGCAAGGAGTGAGTGACTGCCCTTGCTATCAAAGCAGCACTTGTTTCTTTTTCCTATCTTGCATAACATAGGACTTCATTGGATCCATCAAGTCTATACTGGCTCTCAAAGCAAGCCTATCGATCCCATTTCCTTTAACCTATTCTCTCACTCATGCTCATTAACATCCTTCGATTCTTCCACTGACGCACCCAGGGGAAACCCACATGGTCATGGGAAGAGCATGCAAACTCTGTCTAGACAGCACTAGAGGTCAGAATCAAACCTGGATTACTGGAGCTGCCAGACTTGCAGTGCCACTGACTGTGGCAGTACAACAGCTATCAATGAGAATTAAAGGTTTGACTCCACAGTCTGGAGTCAAACCACACACAAAAGGAAGTGACTGTGATTGTTTGAAGTCAATCAAGTCAACTTCAGAAACCACTGGAGGACAATGTTCCAGGCCCAAACATTTTCAGCTGCTTCATCATAAAGTCAGAAGTACAGATATTTATTGAGGAGTGCCAATGTACAATTCCATTCACATTTCCTCATCAAATGAAACAGTCAATATCTGTAAGCGAAAATACGTGGATAACGTTCTGACATGGACAAATACCTGGCAAGCAATATTTGCCAGGCAATGACCATCTCCAAAGTGATATTCTAATCGCCTATCCTTGATATTTATGACATTAACATAATGAATCACCCAATAACTCCTAGGGCAGGGGTGGGGAGGGGGGGGGAAAATGGGGTTACAACTGTAAACTCTCCCTCCCCACCTCCACCCCCCCCCCCGTATGCATTATGCAAATCAGCCCAACATGCAACAGCTACAACCTCATGTAGATGTGTTGGAGTTAGTTTCCTAATATTCTTATATCTTAGGTGAACTCACCCTCCCACCATGCCCGACTCCAAAGTCTCCCCAATGTTAACAAAATTCTGCAGTTACATTTACTGAGAAATAGGTATGGAATATTTCCAAATAAAACAGAAGGTCATGCAAATAATGCAGCACAATCTTACTAAACCAGTCTTAGAATGTTCTTAGGTATTCCTGGTGATCTATTCTTTAAAATCATTAGAAGTAGGAGACATATTTTATGTTGGATATTGATTTGTAATCACTAAACTAAATATAGGTATCCAATGTTATCATTGTACATTATTAGATTTATTACAGAACCTTCAAGAAAATTTTTGATCCATTTTCCACACACAGAAAAACATTACTGAGAAGCTGCAGTTGGTACCTCATTCTGAGAGAGGCTTAATTGTTAGAACATATTTCTCTAATTGCAAGTATCAAAGGTTTTTTTTAGGAAAATGGTGAACTGATAGCTGTTTTAATTAACCAGACCCTTACAATCACTGTCTCATTGAGACACATATTGTCCCCTGTACCGTGAGTAGTTAAACATTTTGATCTTACCTAGAAAGAATTCCTTTTTTAACAATGCATGTTCTGTGTTCGAGCCCAGAACCTGCATCTTTTCCAAGTTTCTCTTCTCTTCCATCAAACATTTTCCAAAATAATCATGTCTAGAACATCCTTGCCACCATGCCTACCAATCTGATGACCATACAAAATGTTCTTGTTCCAATGGTAGTCATTGTTACAAATGCACCATGCCCACCTCCCTGAGGTATTGTAGTTCTTACGATTAAAACCACTGTAACAATTACTTCTGAAATAAAACACGTATTTTCTTTGGAACTGCTAGCTGATGTCATATTTGCTGGATCACTCCCAGGCACAACTGTATTTCCTCATAATAATATTGTAAGGGTTTTATAAATATTCACATTGTTTATTTTGTTTTATACTCCAAAGAAGGGATGACAATACCGTGGGATAATTAAAGAACCATGGATGTATTGAACAATATTATTCAAGGCAAAAAGACAAGGCTCATTTTCACCCGAGTTTGAAAGCTTACAGTGCTCAAAAGTAAGCCATTATGTTTTCATACAGCATCATGTGTTCTTGACTTGCTTTTTCTTGGAACTTACCAACTTCTTTTTGCACACGTGGAACACAAGAAGTTGAGCCATTTTTCTTGACTTCCTTTTTGGTGACTTCTTTGCCTGATGTCACTTTTACTTTTGTAACATTTGCCTTTCCTGATATGAGAGGAGCATTCTTTAGATCTGACAATGATTTGCACAAAACTGAACATTATTATGTAATTACAAGTACATTTTCTGAGTGTGGTGAGGAATGAGAAAAGTGGAAAACAAGAAGATTTATACTGCATGTTGATTTTTTCCCCCAATATTAGCTGTTTCAGTTCCTGGCTAAGGTTTTATGGTTCTGGGCTAAAATACATTTCTCTGTTGCTTAAGTGTTAAAGAGTCCTTTTATCCCAACCCCACCCTATTCACTTTGCCACTATTTTTGCATATGAAGTGGATCTTCAGGTTCATGGAAATACATTGGACGGTATGGCCTTTAATATTCTACTATTTTAAATTGAGTCCTGATTTGAGTCTCGTTAACTCTGCATCACCAGAACCTGCGATTTTAATTTTGAACCATAGAAAACTACAGCACAGAAAACAGGCCATTCGGCCCTTCTAGTCTGTGCCGAAACATTATTCTGCTAGTCCCATTTACCTGCCCCCAGCCCATACCCCTCCAGACCTCCCCCATCCATGTATCTATCTAATTTACTCTTAAAAGTTAAGAGCGAGCCCGCATTTACCACATCAGATGGCAGCCCATTCCACACTCCCACCACTCTTTGAGTGAAGAAGTTCCCTCTAATGTTCCCCATAAACCTTTCCCCTTATACCCTAAAGCCATGTCCTCTCGTACTTACCTCTCCTAATCTAGGTGGAAAGAGCCTACTTGCATTAACTCTGTCTATGCCCCTCATCATTTTGTAAACCTCTATCATATCTCCCCTCATTCTTCTCCGCTCCAAGGAATAAAGTCCTAACATGCTCAATCTTTCCCTGTAACTCAACTCCTGAAGACCCGGCAACATTCTAGTAAATCTCCTCTGAACTCTTTCAATCTTACTGACATCCTTCCTGTAGTTTGGCGGCCAGAACTGCACACAATATTCCAAATTTGGTCTCACCAATGAATTTTGGACTCCTGCTCGTGATCTACACTTGCTTCCCCATTCATTCCTGGGCCATGTGTATCCTAACAACTTCTTTGTAACCATACCTATGGAGCTTGAGTTTCCCCTGTAACCATTCACATCAGTTTTGGCTTCCACTCTGGACCAGTGCTCAATTTGTATTTTGATTTTCTTTCCTCTTTTCTTTTATCTCTGAGACCCCAATCTCTTTTCATCATGCTTTTTTTTAATTTCTCATCTCCTTTGGTGCTATGGCTTACCAAATCTTTAAGCAATATCCCACTAGTAAACCAGATTTGATTCCCTTGGATACAGTTACAGGATTCCTCTGATTCTTTTTGCCTTCTTAAGCACACTTTGCTGCATCCTTATGAACAATAACTCCCATTAGTCATAAAGCTTGGAAACAGGGCTTCGGCTCACCACATCCATGCTGGTCAGTGGGCGCCTATCTGTATTAATCCTGTCTTCCAGCATTTGGCCTGTAGCCTTCAACACCTAAGCAATTAAAGTGCTCTTCCAGTCAAATGCTGTAACTCTGCTTCCACTACTCTGACAGTGTATTCCAGGTATTGACCACTCTGGTGAATACCTGAAAAAGATCTCCAAATCTCTTGCCCCTTAACCTAAATTTATGTCCTCTAGTTTTATTCACCTCTGATAAAGGGGAAAAATCCTTGCAACCTATACCCCTTAACATTTTCTATACTTCAATCACGTGCCCTTTTAACCTCCTTTACTTCAGAGTAAAACAGACAGAGCCTCTCCATTTTTTCCTAACTAAAATATTCCATTGCAGGCAACATCCTGGTGAATCTCCTGTACCCTCTCCAGTGCTATTACATCTTTCTTCCAGCATGGTGCATGCAGTACTCCAGCTGAGGTGTGACCAGTGTTTTATAAAGTTGGAGTAGAACCTCCCTGCTCTTGTATTCAATGCCCTGACTATTGAAGGCCAGCATCCAATGTGCTTTCTTAACAACACTGTCTACCTGCACTGCCACCTTCATGGATCTTGCACACCAAGGTCCCTCTGTTCCTCAATACTCCCTAGGCCTTTACAACTCAAGGTCCTAGCCTCATTAATACTCCCAAAATGCATCAACTCTCCTTTATCAGGATTAAACTCCATCTGCCATTTCTCAGCCCAGTTCATCATCACATTGCTATCACAATGTAGCCTAAGACTACCATCTGCATTGTCAACAACTCCACCAATCTTAGTGTCATCTGCGAACGTGTATCATGCCATGTACACCCACACCCAAATCATTCACATTTATTACAAACAGTAAGGATCCCAGCACCGTCCCTATGGGACACCGCTAGTCACAGGCATCCAATCACAAATATAACCTTCTACCAGCACTCTCTTTCTCCTATTTTCAAGCCAATTTTGGATCCAATTAACTAATGTGTCCTGGATCCTATGGGCCATAACCTTTTGGAACAGTCTCCTATGTGGGATCTTATTGAAGGCCTTACTGAGGTTCATGTAAACCACATCTGCTACACTGCCCTTGTCAATACAATTTGTTACCACCTTAAAAATTCAATCACATTGGTTGGACAAGACAAAGCCATGCTGGCTATCTCTGATTTGTTCCTGCCTTTCCAAGTAATAATTAATCCTATCCCTCAGACTTTTCTCCAATAACTTCCCTACTATTGACATTAAGTTCACAGATCTGTAATTGCCAGGCTTTACCAAACTGCACTTCTTGAAAAGGGGGACCACATATGCGGTCTTCTAGTCATCTGGTACCTCATGTGGCAAGTGAAGATGTAAAGCTCGCAGCCATAGCCCCAGCAATCTCTTCCCTTGCCTCCCACAGCAGCCTGGGATAAATTTCATTTAGCCATGTGGATTTATCCACCTTTAAACCCAATAAGACACCAAGTATCTCCTCTTTATCTATGGGTATGTACTAGAATTTCATCTTCTCATTCACTGAGTTCTCTAACTATAAAGGCTGTTTCCTTTGTGAAATCTGATAAAGTATTCATGCAAGACCTTATCTCCTGGCTCCACACAGAGATTGCTCCTGTTGTCCCGAAAGGGCCCTACTCTTTCCCTGATTATTCTTTTGTCTTTAATATACTTATAAATTCCTTAAAGATCTGGCTTAATCCTGTCTGCCAGTAATACTTAGTTTTCCATTGTACCATGCTATTTTCTCATCAACTTCCCATCCAAACATGACAAAACCCTTTCCATCCAAATCACCCTTCCCAGTGGTGTGGTCCCTGGATCAGCTATCACTTGAGACCACTCACCATATCAATTCACCAAACCTTTCCCACCTAGCTACATCTTCTACCATTTACTGTTATGGTAGTAGCTTGTATTGCTGAAATCACACCTCCCTTTGTTCCCCACTCCTGTGATTCTTTCTCATCCTTTGCTCTAACCCTTTCATCTCTTATTCCACTTTAGCCTTTTCTACCAGTTTCACTGATTAACATTCTTCATCTTTATTATTGTACAAATTCACCTTTTAGTCCTTCAGTGTATTTTCAAAACTTAACTGAAATAGCTTTTCTCTAATTAACCTGCACTTTTGATTTTGCAAATGAGTACCTAAATTATATCAAAACATTTCAAAAATGGTTTGGTATTACCATTAGAATACTTAAAAATAAAAAAAATACCTGTGGTCTCATTTTTCAAAATATCCTGCAATAAAGCTGCACATCGGTCAAGGCCTTTATGAATGTCTGTAACCTTTGGAAAAAGTTAACGTAATGTTGCGTTAATAGGAAGGTTCTCATATTAAATTATTCATATTTGTGTTTTGATTACTTTAACTACACTCTGGATTCAATTTGCATACATTACAAACAGACATACCTGATCCTCAGAATCAGTGGAATACAGCGAATAACCAGGCTCTACAGAGACTACTGAAGCTTTTCCTCCTATGTTTCTAGTAAGAAAACAAAAATCAAAATGGAATAAAAATAACCTTTGCTTTCCAAGTGGATTTGAAGATGAGCCATTTAAGCACATTTGCTGTTATAACACTAAATGTTATGAGAAATAGTTGTAAATCTGTTTATATTTCTTTACCGTTCTTTCTTCCTAGGACAGATCCTGCAACAGGTTAGTGCAAGTGGGATAATGACATCAATGAATGTTCCTTTTCACGACAACCAGATAGAATTTAGCAGAATTCTTTTGATATAAAAACTCCCACAATTTCTAAGATATGCACTGAACGATCGTGCTAAGCCAACCTACAGGTTTTTGTGACACTGAATAAATCACGAGGTCTGCACAGTTCCCAATGTTTCATAATTACGAAAAAAACACAAAAGGTGATGAGAAGCATAATAAGTTATTTGTGATATTTATTATGAGAAATGATAAATTGTGTCTTGTGATCTTGTGTGGAAGTGATAGCATTATGAGCAATGGAATTCAGTGCAATAATTACACCCATTGTTGCATTCTCAAAACCCCAATGCAGAAGAAAAAACATTGTCAGTCTCCATAAAGGCATGTTCAGATAGCCATTATTAGACACATCTTAAACATAAACAGCCTTTGACAATATATTCTTTGCTCACACCTGCATTATAAACATCATCTAACAACTACTGTAATTATTCCAATCTCAAAAGAAATCTTACATATTGCATTAAATGTGATATTACTAATAAAGTTAATTATTAGAGTAGGTTAATAACTGAATATCTTACCTCTTTTTTCCATTCCATTGCTTTGAAGAGCCTACTAACCTTCCTGAAGAGAGCACCTAGCAAGGAAATTTTCATTCATTTACAAAAAAATCCCAAATATACTGTCAACTTCTAACTACTTTACACTGTGGCCTATTTGTTTAAAATGGTAACAAAATCTCAGTTGATGTACATATTTCTTACAGGAAATCCTCTCAACTTTTACTACTATACCAGTAGTGCTATTAAATTACAACTGAACAAGTCCCCCCCCCCCCCGCCCCCCAAATTAATTTTTGGGATCTGGGCATCATTGATAAGGTCACCACTTATTGCCCATTTCTACTTATTGCTGTGAAAGTGGTGGTGAGCCACCTTTCTGAATCACTTCTGTACTTTTGCTGAAGATATTCCCACAGTGCTATTAAAAGGAGTTAATTCCAGGATTTAGAGAGGAACGATGAAGGACCGACAGTACACTAATTGGTTAGGATGATTGGAACTTGCATGGGAACATGTAGGTGGAGGCGTTCCTATGCATCTGCTTCCCTGAGAAATCTATGAATTAAAATCCAAGTGACTTGTAAGAAAATTAATGATGAGAAAATTCCAAATACAGGAAGTCCCCAGGTTACGAATGAGTTCAGTTTTTGAGACTGTTTGTAACCCGATTTTGTATGCAACTTGGAACAGTGTCCACGCATGCGCACTTGGCCCGGGAATCGCGGCTGCGCACGTACACTTGGGCCAGGGATTGTGGCCGCACATGGCCCCAACCGCACATACGCACTTGGCCCGGGGTTCCCCAGCCACACATGCGCACTTGGCCCGGGGTTGGGCCAAAGAAGGTGTACCGCCGCCGTGGTAGGATCGGGCGCCGGGCCCGCTTACGAACAGACCACGAAGGTCAGTTCGTAAGGACGGGTGTTCGTAAGTTGGACGTTCATAAGTCGGGGACTTCCTGTATTAAAAAATAAAATTGAAACAAAATAAATTCACAATATTAAATTTCATAATAACATTCAATGTAACCATACAAGAAATTCCCATTTTTACTGCAAGCCCCTTTTAATACCTTTTCTTCCCCTTTTCATTTACAATGTAGACTAAAGATAGACCCTACAACATGCTCTTCTCAAATATCCACATCCAGTTTCCAATACTATTTGCAATGAATTTGTTTTCTCGTGCTTTTCCTTCTTAAGCTTCTGCATTGGCACTACATTTTCAATGATTTCAAACCTAACAACAATTCAAAGCAAACCAAAGGTAGAAAAATTTGAGGTATTAGCTCCTTTAATTTTTCTACTCACTTTTTCCACTTTGTTGTCCTTTCAAACAAATTTTACCATTTATTAATTCCCATTCTCTCTCTCGTTGCATGGCCTTGGTCACACACATTAGCCCTTTCTGATCTTTATATCTCTTATCACCAGCACCACCCTATTTTATTCTCATTACAATACTAACCATCCATCTTCTGGCCCTCATGGTTGAGGATATTTAAGGTGGTTCCCTCTCAAGTTTTCTCTCCCTCATATTAAAATCCACCATTATAGTTCTACTCCTCAAATCCCATCTGAACTGTTCATTCCTCTAGACTACTGTCCTATCTTCAACAGCACTGAAATGGGCATAACCAGTCATAAATGAGAAAAATTACTATGACCAATGATGCACAAATCTCTCTAAAGCCTTTAAGTTGGTTGATTACACAATTCTTCAATGCCTCTCCTCCAAAGAACACAATGGGACTGCCTTCACTCTTATTTTTATCTATGCATTTATAGCCAGTTAATCTCCAGATATGGCTTTTCTGCCTTTACTCTGGAGAATCCCATTCTGAAACCCATCCCCATGGACTTATTTTTCTTCTTTTCAGATGCATTCATGTGCTTTCGCTTTACAACATCTGACATGTACATTGGTAATATAAGCTCCCACTGTCCATCATCTTTCTCGACTCATTCACAATGTTGTTGGACTGTTAGGCCAACAGCTGATCTTGGATGAATTACAATTTCTTTCATTTAAACAACAGAAAATCTGAAACCAAGATCATCACAACCACCAGAACCGACTGTCTATGTAGCCAGTTCCATCCATAGCCCAGCTGATGGCTCAAGCTGATATCTCAATTGCCTACATTCACCAGAACTTCCCTGCTTCCCTCTCCTCCTTGGGGGTGGTTGTGTCTGCAGTTCTACAAATTTCAAAATATTTTCACAAGAAATAGGATGAGGCCATACAACACTTTGAACCTGTTCACGATTCAGTGAAATCATGGCTGATTTTTACCTCCTGCCACTTTCATTTACATGCTACACATCCTTCAATTCAATATCAAAAATCTATCCATCTGCCTTGACTGAGCGTCCACGTGTACATCCTAAATCACAATGCATAATGAACAAAAATAGATCCAGAATGGGCCTGTGATACACCACTCAAAATGACTCCAACTACAGCCCTTAATTTCTACTTTTTTTTGATCCCTGAACATACAAACAATTTTTAGTCTAGCTTGTTATCCTTTCCTAATCTTAATCTCATCTATTATAATAAAGCAACTTGCTCCTATTTTTCGGCACCACAATCCTCCTGGTAAAATATTTTCTGCTTATTCATTTCCCCTTTATTTATTGGATAATCTTCATTGGTTTTATTTTCCCAGACATCCTTCCTGTCACTTCCTGAATACCAAAACATTAGCATTCTTGGACAAGCTTTTATTTTCACAAGCTTCCTATCCCTCTTGATTCTACTGGGTAGGGTTGCTACCTGACAACCCTTCTCTTGACCTTGTTTCTCCAAATATTATTGCAGAAAAGTAGCTTTTTCTTTACCTGGATCTCTGGCTCCCACATGGACTACAATCATTGGAGTCATAGAATCAGATACACCACAGATACAGGCTGATTAACCTAGGAACCTGCACGGGTTTGGGTATGGGAGGAAGCCGGAGCACCTGGAGGAGATCCACAACAGGGGGAATGTGCACACTCCGTGTAGATAGCACCCAAGGTCAGGATCAAACCCAGGTCTCGGGTACTATGAAGCAGCTGCTCTACTGAGCCATTGTGCCATCTGATCATTGTTATTGTCCCTCTCCTTGCATATTATTTCCAGTCTACTCCCTTCATCTGGCATTTACAGGGCAACAAAGCAGTCAGTCTAGACTGCCAAAGATTATGTTGGCCCATCAAATCACCAAATACACAATCACTTCTGCATTTTAAGCAACATTGTCAATGCTCCACTAATTCAAGCCATCTACTCACTGTCAGACCGATATTTATTTGACTGTCCTGCTTAAAGACTTTATTTAGACTGCAGAATTGCATGAAAGCACAAAAACATGATTGAAAATATTATCATTATTTCCAAATCTCTCAGCTCTCTCCCGCAACATCTCTTGCCTCCGCCAACTTTGCAAATCACCCCCCACCCAACACCCCCATCCTGTGCCTGCCCACCAATATTTTTACCACTTTAAATTCTGGTGTACCTCTGCTAATGGCATGTGATTAAAAATCAATGATATCTTTATTTATCTAAGCCTCGAGTTCTCAAATAAACCTTTCCAACTTTAAGATGCTCCATAAAACTTCTCTCTTTTGCCAAGCTTTTGGTCACCCATTATGTGGTACGCCATGTGGTACAACAGGATATACAAATACACTATTTAAATGCATACTCTACATTTATACTTCTCTAGATTTCCGGTTACCCCACACTACCACCTTTCTTATTATTTTAATCTCCCTGTCGCAGGCCTTCCCTTTGGCTCTTTAGTCCCCTATCATAACCATCTTCATTCCTCCCTCAACATTTACCACAACTTACATCGTCTCCAACATTTCCCAGTTCTGATGAAAAGTAACCTCTCCTACTGTGCCCCACATCCCCACCAGCTCACCTTTCCCTGCATCCAAGTTAGATTTATTGTAATCCTTTCCCATTTCCGCCAAAAGTCACCAACCCAAAATATTCTGTTTCGCTTTCTGCAGCTGCTGCCCGACGTGCCGAATATTTCATCAATACGTTTTTATTTCATATTACTAATAATCACAGTATTTTTTTAATAGATGTACAAGTTGTTGTTCTTACTTTTGATAGGAATTATTGATGTGGAGCTGTCCCAGAATATTGGTTTTTCCTGGCTAAATCTTTCCTTCCTGCCTTTCTCTCTTCCTTGTTTGGCAGTTCATCATTCCTCCTTCAATGTTAGCTTCTCACTTCCCAAATTTCAGTTCTTCCCTAATGTAACCAACTGCTTAAAACCAAAAGCTATTCTGGCAATTGTGACAATGTGATCCAATTCAATCATCCCAGATGTGGTTGCATGAATCAGTCCTTCATACTCAAAATTCTTAAGTTTTCCAGAAATTAAATATTATTGTGCTTTCCTGTGCTGATATTTTTAAATTTGTTTGTTCAATTTTATAGCTTTCATTAAAAGTACAGAATATTGGTTAATCTACTTGGCACCTCATTTCCCCAAGCACTTCATTTGTACTCTCACCAAATTCCTACTTCAGTTGTCTTCAAGTGCACTGATTCCCCCACAGGTCAGATAATGTGTTTACAAACCAATTCTTCATATGTTACATACATCAAACAGTTTGGATTGCTGTCAGTAATTATATAATTTTCAGGATGTAGGACCAATGCAAATAACTCATAAGTGTCCCCTTATGATATTCTCTCATGTTTAAAAGGGTGGCTACTAGTCCCATCAGATCTTAATTGTTAACCTGCAAACAATATGATTATAGAATGGCATGAAACAGGCCAAGGTTGCATCCTTGGGGGAGGGTTCTGTCGAGGTACATAAATCGGCTGTTCCTGACACTTAAATAGGACTTAATTTTACTTCTAAACTTTTCACCCTAGATATAAAAGTTCCCAGTAGGCGTGGTGATAGACTCCTGCACTTAGCTCAGAATGTGTAGAATCAGTGGATGCTCACTACCCTTCCAAAGCCTTATTGTATGGCCACACAGGTTTCAATAATCATAGTTTAAGTATTTTATGGAGAACGGTTATTTTTCACCACAGTTTGAAGTGTACAATCACACACAACATTAAAACATGCAATCTCCGAGAAACACATTTTGTAGCAAACCAGTAAACACGAATTTCAGGAATATCGCTGGAGATAATCAGGAGATCTCAAAACGTTTCACATTCAATAATTTATTAGGAATTGCAGGTAATGCCTTTACGCATTAGAACAAAGTGGTCAATTTGCAGAAAGCAACATGATGAAAGGCCACTTAATCTGTTTTAATCATTTAAGGGAACCTGTTGTGCTGTACAAATGATTCAAAAAAAAATCTTCATAAATATCTCATCATTAAACTCGCATATTCGGTCATGCAGCCTTCCTGACATCAACGCAAACGTTGGTCTTGAGTCATGAATCGTACTGTTCAATAATTCTCACTTTTGAGACCTTGTTAGAGAACGGTTATCAGACAATGGAAATAAAACAGAACAAAGCAACTTTGCAAATTTTTAAACAGGATCCAAATGATCATTTTCCTTTAACATTTCAGCAACTATCTGAAATCAAAGGCAAATTTATACACAATTGACATTAGATTAAAATATTTCATCATTTTAGAAACTGGAAAGAACACAGCTAACCGTTAAAATCTGTTCACGCCAATTCTCAATATTTCTTACTTTTGAAGCCTTTGCAGTTTTCATCTTCATTGTTTTCTCTCGATTGTACCCGGCAGGCATTTTCAGGCCAATTTACAGAAGGAATGAAATAAACGGACATGCAATCAAACCCAGATTTTCCTTAATTATCTCATAACACAAGGACCGCAACAGCAATTCAAATATCGCTGCTCGAGTTCAGTAAAGAGCCAACTTATCACTGCACGGTTCGCAAGCACTTCTGTCCAAAACATTCTAATGATAAAACAGACGAATTAATTTCCAAAACATGCCCTGTAAACATTTATAAACCCTCGTAATGAAAGCAGCAGATTCTCCCTTTATGAACTTCTTCAGCTCACAGAGAAACCTGAGCGGAAATTCCGCCTCCGGGGAAGGAATAGATTGAACACACTGCGGAATAACTCGGCCTTAGTTACACCCGAGCACTTTGATTACCGGCCGATGCTGCCAATAACAGCGTCACTGCCTATGCTCCACCCTATCAGATGGGACGGAAGTTAGAACGCTGGACGGTTGGTCCCCGCGTTCTCGGCGGCAGTGGCGCGCGAACGCGGCAGTTTGTCGGGAGGGGCGTCTTCGTGGGAAGTATCCGTCCGGCCCGCGGCTCTCAAACTGCCCACAAAGTAAAGCAAGGAAGTAAAGGCTAGCCCACCATCCTACATTTCAAACTTCTCCGAGACAGCATAAGGATTGATTTTTAAACATGCAATCATTTTCCTTTCAATCAAATGGCCAGGGACAGTTAATTAAACCAACAGTGTGCTTGGTGCTGTGCGAAAAATCACGCCTTGTGTGTTTCACAGATGTGCAATTCTCTGTAAGTTGTCGACCTATCATCCATGAACTTTGTTAAAATTTTACATATTCCATAACTGAAAACACTGATGTTTTAAATGTTGTTGACTGAAGACAAGAATGTATTTAATTCCGTGTGTCTTATTTTTGCTGATAACTTATTGTGCGGCCTTCTGAGAATTTATGTAGATGATACCTGTAAAGGGCCTCAGCCATGCAGCAGTGCAAGTTTCCTTTTCATCAAATTAGACGGACATAATTTTTGTCTCCTATGTCCGATTTGACCAAGAGCTCAGCCACTCTAATGGCAAATTCTAATAACTTCCTCACAACTCATCTGATAAATCTGCAACTGAATGATTTCCTTTTCCCGTTCTTCTTAAATGTTGTTTTCCTAGCAAACGAAATTATTACCAAAACAATCATTAAAGCGTTCAGTTTCCCTTGTAATTCCCAGTAACACCATTAGGTGGAAACTGAGATACTGTATATGTTTATTTTTGGCCCGCAACTTTTCAGTTCCAGGAAGACCCATCCTTTCGTTGCAGGGTGAGGGTCACCTTGTTCCTAACTTCTGTGCATTGCAAGATGTCAGGAAATAGCTGGAGGCCATATGTGTCTACTCTGCTAGTGAACTCAGTAATGAGTCAAGCACAGAGTCGAGGGGCTGGATGACCTTTGCATTTGGCCCCTAGGCTTTGTGCCAAGGATAGCGGGGACATGTAGCACCACCCCATTCATTTGAATGAGGTGCTGACCTTGATCTGAAGAGGCAAGTGTTTTATCGCTTTTTCTGCAATTAACTAATTTATCATATCACATAAATTTGGTAAATAAGTTTATTATTGTCACATGTACCAATGTACAGTGAAAAACTTTGTTTTGCATGCCATCCATACAAATCATTTCATCACATCAGTACATTGAGGTAGTACAAGGGAAAACAATAACAATGCAGAATAAAGTGTTACAGTTACAGAGAAAGTGCAGTGCAGACAGACAATGAGGTGCAAGGCCATGAGGAGGTAGATTGTGAGGTCAAGAGTCCATCTTATCAATAGTCTTATAACAACAGGATAGAAGCTGTCCTTGAGGCAGGTGGTACATACTTTTAGGCTTTTGTAACTTCTGCCCGATGGGAGGGGGGGAGAAGAGAGAATGACTGGGGTGGGTGGGGTCCTTGATTGGCTGCTTTACCAAGGCAGCAAGAACTGTAAACAGAGTCTATGGAGGGGAGGCTGGTTTCCACGATGTCCTGAGCTGTGTCCACAACTCTCTTCGGTTTCTTGCGGACCAGGGCAGAGTAGCTGCTGTTCCAAGTTGTGATGCATCTGGATAGGATGCCTTCCATGGTACATTTATAAAAATTGGTGAGGGTCAACAGGGATGAATTTCTTTAGCCTCCTGAGGAAGTAGAGGCACTGGTGCACTTTCTTGGTCATGGCATCTGCTTAATTGGACCAGGACAGGCTATTGGTGATATTCACTCCTTGGAACTAGAAGCCTTCAACCCTCTTGATCTAAGCGCTGTAAACAAGAGCACGTGTCCCCTTCCTGAAGTCAATGACCAGCTCTTTTGTTTTGCTGACATTGAGGGAAAGGTTGTTGCCATGACACCATGCCATGAGGCTATCTCCTTCCTGTATCCTGACTCATTGTTATTTGAGATGCGGCTCTTTGCAGTGGTGTCATCTGCAAACTTGTAGATGGAGTTAGAGCAGAATCTGGCCATGCAGTCATGAGGGTATAGGGTGTAGAGGGCTGAGGATGCAGCCTTGTTGGATACCAGTTTTGAGGTATAAGGGGAATGTCAGGGATAAGTTTTTTTACACAGAGAGTGGTGGGTGCGTGGAACGCACTGCCAGCAGAGATTGTGGGGGCAGATACATTAGGGACATTTAAGAGACTCTTAGACATATGAATGATAGAGAAATGGGGAGCTATGTGGAAGGGAAGGGTTAGATTGATCTTAGAGCAGGATAAAATGACGGCACAACATTGTGGGCTGAAGGTCTGTACTGTGCTGTATTGTTCTATGTTCTATGATCGTGGCGAAGGTGTTGCTGCCTATCTTTACTGATTGTGGTCTGTTGGTCAGGAAGTCAAGGATCCAGTTGCAAAGTTGATTCCAAGGCCTAGGAGTTTGGAGATGAGTTTGCTTGGAATTATGGTATTGAAAGCAGAGCTATAGTCAATAAATAGTAGTCTGAAGTAGGTGTCTTTGTTATCCAGATACTCCAGAGATGAGTGTAGGGCCAGGGAGATGGCGTCTGCTGTAGACCTGTTTTGGCAGTAGGTGAATTGAAGTGGGTTTCGGCTGCCTGGGAGGCTGGAATTGATGTGTGCCATGTCCAGCCTCTCGAAGCACTTCATGATAGTGGATGTCAGAGCCACCGGGCAGTAGTCATTAGGGCACATTACCTTATTTTTGTTTGGTACTGGGGTGATAGTGATCTTCTTAAAGCAGGTGGGAACCTCAAATTGAAGTCAGGAGAGTTTAAAAATGTTTGCAAATACCCCCGCAAACTGATCTGCACAGGATCTAAGGAGACAGGTGGGGACTTCATCTGGGCCAGACGCTTTCCACGGGTTCATTCTCTGGAATACTGCTCTGATGTCTGGAATTGTGGGTCCAGGTGCATTGGAGGTTGTCGGGGTGGGTGGTGACATTTCATTCCTCTTCTGTTCAAAATGTGCATTGAATGTAAGAAACCCTTAACTTTCAGTCATTTAAACTCTCTTGAACAGACTTCAATATTAGTTCCAAGGCTTCTAATATGAAGGAGCTGTCAAGTAGCCATTGGGATGTCCAGGGACGGGCCTCAACAACCACTTCTTAATTATTGCATGTGAATCATTTTGCCTCCTTGGAGAGCCTCCAGTATGGTTGGACCCACAAGGCTGCAAATAATGTGGCTGCAGGAATAGAACGGGTTATTATATAATCTGCTTTGTTATTGTTTTCCATGGAGATTTCCCTTGTATTAAATTCATTAAGTTCCAACCATTAGTATATTTTCCTTTTTCTATTGCTAGTATATTGACCGGTGGTTTAAACTGCATTTATTTCAATGCAAAAGGCTTAACAGGTAAACTGGGCGAATTTGGGGCATGGATTGGTTCAGAGGACTGGGATATTATAGCCATAACAGAAACATGGCTGAGAGAAGGGCCGATTGGCAGCTCAATGTTTCAGGGTACAGGTGTTACGGGCATGATATAGGTATAGGTAAGTAAGAAGAGGGGATTGTGTTTTTCGTGAGGGAGGACATAACAACAGTGCATAGAGTTGATATTCTTGGGGGATCGTCCAGTAAGCTATATGTGTTGAACTTAGAAACAAGGAGGAGATGATCACTTTGATGAGACTATTATAGGCCCCCCACTAGTCAGTGGGAATTAGAGGAGCAGATGTGTAGGAAGATTGCAGATAGTTGTAAGGATAATAGGGTAGTATTAGTGGGAGATTTTAACTTCCCTAATATTGACTGGGTCACCCATAGTGCAAGGGGCTTGTACAGGGTGGAATTTGTTAAATGTGTCCAAAAAACTTCCTTAATCAACATACGGAGAGCCCTACTAGAGAAGGTGCAATACTGGACCCCTTTGGAATGAGGTAGAGGAAATGACTGATGGGGGAGCACTTTGAGACCAGTTACTATAATTCTATTAGTTTTGAAATAGTTATGGAGAAAAATAGGACTGGTCCACAAGTTAAGGTCCTAAATTGGGGTAGGGAAAATTTTGAAGGCATTTGGTCGGAAATTGCAGAGCACGCTTGGGTGAGTGTTTGCAGGTAAAGGGACAACTTGCAAGTGGTAGGTTTTCAAAAGTGTGATATCAAGAGTTCAGGGTCAGCATTGTTTCTGTGAGGGTGAAGGCCAAGGCTGCTAAGTTCTGGGAACCCTGGTTGACAAGAGATTTTGAGTCTCTGGTCAGGAAAAAGAAGGTGGCATACATCAAGTTAAGGCAGTCAGGATCAAGCGAATCCCTCGACCAGTATAAGCAGTGTAGGATCTGGCAGGCAAGGTTAAAGAAAATCCCAAGAGATTTTACAGATATATTAAGAGTGAAAGGATGGCTATGGAGGGAATTGGTCCCCTTAAAGATCTGCATGGCTGTCTTCATGTGGAGTCACAGGAGATAAGTGAGATTTTTAATGAATATTTCTCATCAGTTTTTAATGTGGAGAAGATCATGGAGGCGAAGGAAATGAAAATGAGGTGTGATGTCTTGGACAATATATGAATTACCAAAGAGGAGGTATTAGCAGTCTTAAAAGCACATTAAGGTGGATAAATCTCCAGCGTCTGACCAAGTGCATCCTCGGACCTTGTGGATCCTAGGGAAGAAATTCCGGAAGCTCTTGTAGATATGTTTGCATCATCTTTAGCCACAGGTGGAGTTCTGGAAGACCAGACAGAGGCTAATGTTGTACTGTTATTTAAGAGGGGCCACAAAGACAAGCCAGGGAACAACAGGCTGGTGAGCCTGACACCAGTGATGGGTAATTTACTGGAGGGGATTCTGAGGGACAGGATTTACCAACATTTGGATAGACAAAGACTGATTAGGGATAGTCAGCAAGGCTTTATTAATGGGAAATCATGTCTCACAAATCTGTTAGTCTTTTAAAGAGGTATCTAAGAGGATTGATGAGGGCTGTGTGGTGGAAATTGTCAATATGGACTTTAGCAAGGTTTTGACAAGATCCCATGTGTAGTTTAGTCTGGAAGGTTAGATTGCATGGGATCCAGGAAAGCTAGCTAATTGGATACATAATTGGCTTGATGGTAGGTAGCAGAAGGTAATGGTGGGACATTGTCTGCTTAGAGGCCTGTGACTATTGGTGTGCCACAGGGTAGGCCCATTGTTGTTTATCATTTATATAAACAATGTGGATGAGAAGAAAGCTCTCCAGTGCCTCTACTTCCTCAGCAGGCTAAAGAAATTTGGCAAGGCCCCTTTGATACCAACTTCTATTGATGCACCATAGAAAGCACCCGATCTGAATGCATCACGACTTGGTATGGCAACTGCTCTGCCTGGGACCGCAAGAAACTGCAGAGATTGTTGACACAGCTCAGCAATTCATGGAAACCAGCCTCCCCTCCATGGACTCTGTCTATACTTCTTGCTGCCTCGGTAAAGCAGCCAGCATAATCAAAGACCCCACCCACCCAGGATATTCTCTCTTCTCCCCTCCCCCATCGGGCAGAAGATACAAAGCTTGAAAGTACGTACCACCCGGCTCAAGGACAGCTTCTATACCACCTTTATAGGACTATTGAACAGTTCCCTAGTATGATAAGATAGACTCTGGACCTCACAATCTACCTCATTATGACCTTGCACCTTATTGTCTACCTGCACTGCACTTTCTCTGTAGCTGTGACACTTTACTCTGCATTCTGTGTTGTTTTGCCTTGTACTACCTCAATGCACTGTGCATTGAATTGATCTGCATGAACTATTGGTATTGGTTTATTATTGTCACAGTGAAAAGCTTGAAAAGGTACAGTGAAAAGCTTGTCTTACAAACTGATCGTACAGGTCAATTCATTACACAGTGCAGTTACATTGAGTTAGTACAGAGTGCATTGATGTAGTACAGGTAAAAACAATAACAGTACAGAGTAAAGTGTCACATCTATAGAGCAACTGCAGTGCAATACGGTATGAGGTCACAACAAGGTATGCAAGATAGGTTTTTCACTGTACCTCGGTACAAGTGACGATAGTAAATCAATTCCAATTACAAGGCACAGTTGGTAAGTTTGCAGGTGACACTAAAATAGGTGGTATCGTAGACAGTGAAGAAGGTTATCAAAAATTACAGGGGGATCTTGATCAGCTAGTTAAGTGGGCTGAGGAATGGCAAATGGCATTCAATTCAGATATGTGCGAGGTGTTTCAATTTGGGAAGTCAAACCAGGGCAGGACATTCGCCATGAACAGTAGGGGCCTGGAGTGTGTTGTGGAACAGATGGACCAAGGAGTACAAGTACATGGTTCCCTGAAAGTGGCAGCACAGGTAGAGCGATGAAGAAGACTTTTGGCACGCTGGCCTTCATCAGTTAGGACACTGAGTATGTTGCAGTTGTACAAGACGTTGGTGAGGTCACGCTTGGAGTATTGTGTACAGCTTTGGTCATCCTGTTATAGGAAAGACATCATTAAGCTGGAAAGCATGCATAGAAGATTTACGAGAATGTTCCCAGGGCCTGAGTTAAAGGGAGAGGTTGGTCAGGTTACAACATTATTCCTTGGAGTGTAGGAGACTGGTGAATAGATAGGGTGAATGCACTCAGTCTTTTTCTCAGGGTTGGGGGACTAAGAACTTGAGGGCATAGGTTTAAGGTGAAAGGGAACAGATTTAATAGGAACTTGAGGAGCAACTTTTTTTTACACAAAGTGTGGTATGTATGTGGAATGAGCTGCCATAGGAAGTGGTTGAGGCAGGTACAATCACAACTTTTAAAAGACATTGGGACAGGCATTTGGATAGGAAAGGTTTAGAGGTGTATAGGCCACACACAGACAAATGGGACTAGCTTTGATGGACATCTTGGTTGGCATGAACGAGTTAGGCCAAAGGGCCTGTTTCCATGCTGTGTTACTCTGATTCTCTGACTTCTTCCTCCATTGAAAATATTTGACAAGATTGCTATTTTCTTATCATCCATTTTCACTCTTCCTTGTATTTGTATATGCCATTCCCTTTTATCTCAATAAAATCTTAAATCTTAATTGTTGGTTATGGTTACTAAACTGACAGATTTATCAAATTTATTTGTTGGGAACCTAAAGATTCCATTGTTTTGACCTTGAAGGAATGCTCAGGATGTTTTGAACTACAGTGATGTATTTCCCACATATTTTCAAGTATGGCATTGGGTGGGGGGGGGATGCTTAAATGCTGATACTTCTGATCTGGCATGTGAGGAGTAATGTTTATTGAAAGTAAATCAATGAAAGCCATCTGAAGAAAAATCTCAAAGTAAAAAGGCATTGAGGAGGAATTCAACAAATGAACTGAGTCAGAAGCAGAATTGGGCAATCTTATTAATAGGGCAGACTTTTCTGATTTCTTTTCACTTTACTTGCATATTTTATATTTTGTATGTAGTCTGAACCTATGTGCCTTTGATACTGCTGCATGTTTTTCATTGTACCTGTACCTCACCGTACTCGTGCACATGACAATAAACTTGACTTGAAATATTACTGTTGTGGCACTGTTTCAGACAGATTCCAGGAAATTGAATGGAGTTGGTGCCTATGGAAAAGTGTGACAGGAATTGAAAATAATGGCATTAATGTTTCCATTACTTAATGGAAGAAATTTTTGTTTCAGTGATTCTGGATGTCAAACATGCAGTTTGACAATATTAGAGATGGTGGAGGAGGTTAAGTGAGGTAAAGCTGGATATTTACATTCCACGTGTCTGAATTAGCACTGTTTTTAGATGAGGTTGCTGAGAGGCAATGTGGTAGTAATAATCTGGAGAGGCCCAGAGTCTATAACTGTGGGAGACACCACACAAAACAGTATGTGCACGGGATGTAAAGCAATGCAAAGTAATTTTTGAGAAAGCTAAGAATGGAACTAGACAGTGCTGTCTCATCCAGTCCATGAACATTGCAGAAAATGTGGCTGTCAAAGGCATAGAGAGCTCAAGAAAGAAAAGGAGGGACAGATTGTTTTGCAACAACCAAAAGGATAACAGTTTGTGACTTACAAGAACCATTTTGGTGCTGTGCAAAGTAGCACCCACGTTTGGGATCAAACTCAGGTTCCAGGAGCTGTGAGGTAGCTGTTCTAACTGCTGTGTCTTTTTTGCACCATTTCTGGGGTTACGGTGACCAGCCTCTGAATTCAATCCCTCTTCCTATCCCACTGTCTGTGGAAATAAATTGTTCCAACTTTTCAGACTTATTATCTGATCACCCTTCATAGTAGAAGTATTCAAATCATGAGTTTTAGACTGGGTGAGCTCAAATTTGGGATGTTGCAATGTATTCAAGGATTCAAAGGAAGAGGTTGCAGATGGAGAGGTGGTTGCAAGTGTGGAAGGTTTTCAAAGAAAAGATAATGAAGCCACAATCCTGAAATGCACATGTAAATGCTTTTGTTGAAATGTTGTAATATGCTTCAGGAGCTGAGAAGAACCTAGGAACCTTACCCATGTTCTTTGTTGAAAAGCTTCTCTACATTGGCCAGACTATGTAATTCATCTTTAAGCCAAACTGGATGGGTGGAGAGGACTATGAATACTGTTTAGGATTGCACATTAGAAAAATGTTTAATTGAACTCTTCAATACCTCTGTGCATTAGCTACATTTAATTCTGAAATTTCCAAAAAAAACTAGGGAACTCCACTGTGGAGCTACTTCATTATAACTGCAACAAGCAGTACTTGTATTGCTGGATCAGACCTCGAGAATTGGTGCAACTTGTGACATCGTCATTGCAGAAGCATGGAGGGAAAAGGTAGGTCTCTTCTGCAATCGTCTATTGTGTAATTTATGAGCTAGGTTTTAGCAAAATATGCTGAGGAATCTGAAAAATGTCATTGAAAATACTAAGCTGGTCATGCGGCATTTGGTTAGTGAGAAGCAAAGTTAATATTTCAGATCAATAACTTCATATAAAAAAACATGAGGTTCATTCAATTCCCCTTAAAGCACTGCAGAATTTTCCCTTGGGAGAATAAATGGGTTAAGGCTGACAGTTTTGTGATGCATTTTTTTTATACAATAGATTTATTTCAAGGGTGAGGGATTAAAAGCTGCTCTTGATGAACTTCACTTCTGAACTAAAGTGTCTTTCCACAGACGTTCCTTGATCTTAATTTTAAAGCATTTTCTGTTTTTTTTTGTATTTAATAGAGACTGTTTATTTGCTCAATATTTGGGTAACTATTATGTCTGCCACTTCCTGCCACATGACCTCTTCATCTTACCTACAGAATTCTAACAGGACTAGACAGGTTAGATACAGGAAGGATGTTCCCAATGGTTGTGAAATCCAGGACCAGGATAAGACTGAGAGAAGGAGAACTTACTTCTCCCAGAGAGTGGGGAACCTGTAGAATTCTCAGCCATAGAAAGCAGTTATGACCAAATAATTAAATATATTCAAGAAGTAGTTGGATATTTTTTTAAGAGCTTGAAGAATCAAGGGATTTGGGGAGAAGCTGGAACAGAGCATTGCATTTGGATGATCAGCTGTGATTATATTGAATAACAGGACATGCTCAAAAGGCCAAATGGCCTACTCCTGCTCCAGTTTTTGTAAACTTGTACATGTAAACCATCAGACTGAAGATCAGTAAACTAATGGACACATCTATTTGGTATTAAATGAATAAATAGTGTTCAGTACAAATATCATATTTGTATTAATTATGATTGTTATTATTCTCAAAATACCAAAATAATACATTTCCTGTTCAGTTTCTTAATGGTTGTTTGATTGATCTTTGGAACAATCACATACTGCTTATGTGACAATAGTAGCAGGAAGACAGATCTAGTTTAATCTATCTGATGGCTTCAGACAATGATGTAAAATGAGACATAGATCATATAAAATCTTTTTAAGATTTATGACAACAAAGAACATTCGACGTTTGTACCACTCAAGATTACCTTAGGATAATAACTCTTCACATATTCCCGGTTACAAAATATGTCTATCCCAATCTATTTTGTAATTATGAAATTAATTGTCAGTCAGCCATCTAAAAAGCTTCTTTGCAAATTAACATGAAAGACTATTTTCAACAGCTATTAATTTGCAAAATTCATTTCTTGAAAAGAATCAAACTTTGGATGGATATTAATATATTTGGCCCAGAGCCATAATTAGATTCTGTAGCTTGCAGAGATCAATGTAAACCATGTGAATGCTGTGATCATCAAGGAAGAATAACGCTTAAGACAAAAATACCCTATGGTAATGTATATCAAATAATGTATATATTATGGTAGAGACCAGCTGGCTAGTGCCAGTGTGTTTGATTTCTGAATTTAAAGCAAAAATTTCATAAAGTTCCATTTAGAACAATGCACTTACTAAATATGGATAGTTTTATTATACATATTAGTCTAGGAGACTGGAGAACATTATTAGTATTGTTTCATGGTGCTTTATAAAAATGTAAGAGTTATTCTGAATTACATATTGTGTCCATGTTCCAAGACAACACACTGAGGCAGATCTCTTGTTGTCCCAAAATTGCATACCGCCTGCCCCTGGGCACACTCTTTTTGTCCATCCTGCATCTTCAACCAGGAAGCCAGCTCCTAGTACTCTGGCCTGGCTGAGTGCAACATTGGGGCTGTCTCAGCATAGACAGCCTGCTGCATTCGTAGGATCGCCTTCCTGGCTCATGGACCCCCATTGCCTTTGACATTCAATTACACTCGTAAACCTGTTATACAATTAAATATTGCTTAAAATGATTTTTTAACATTTAGTACAGTAAAAACATTGAAAATAATTCAGTCAATGATAATAGAAAAGTCCACTTACCTTTTCATGGCAGTTGATTTCTCCCATTCATTTGAATAGGGATTGCTTTGCTTATTTCAGGTTTAGACTGGCATAGGGTCAGCTAGCAGACTTCCCAACCTGAGTGCAGGGAAGCCTGTGGAAGTTTGTGCTGACTCATTAGAGTTGTTTTGAAGTTTACCAGTACACCACAGGGGCAGCCTTACCTGATGATGGCAGGGCAGAACATGCTGCTGCCAGGTTAAGCCCATACCAGCACTGGAATGTGGGGTTTTGTGGGAATATGTTGGCAAGTCCTCGTTTTAGCATTTGCATTGACATTAAACCCCAACTTAAATGTGATTTTGTTTAGCATAAGCATTCTATATTTTTTAAAGATCAGAATATGAAGTACGTAGATTAAATAATTGCAATTCAAAATCATCACTGTTGATATTTTCATTTGTATCATTAGAGTTGCTGGAAATATTCAACACTTTGATTATAATGATATATTGTCAGTTGTAAGGGATGGTAACTGATTTATATTCATTTAACTGAAAACTTATAATGGTATTTGTAATATTCATTATGACTTCAAATATGTGATTTTTGAAGTGCAATTTAAGCAAATTTTTCCTCTGTTTCCAATTGTTGATTTTAATTAAGATCTGATCATTGAATTTTAAACTGAGAATTGAAGTAATTTTAATTCAAATTTGTATGGTTATGTACCATTTATTGAGCTAATCATAGAATAGTGTAGTATGGAGGGAGACTATTTGACCCATTAAGTCGGCCAACTCTTTCAAAGGTAGATTTGCTTGCTTTCACTTTCCATATTTCCCTGACAATCTTTTACTTAATTTTAGATTTAATGTGAGCTTAAGTCTTTGGGTCAGGAGATGCATTCCTTGGTCTTTTATTTTCTTTTTTTCACCTTCCAGGACCCTGGGCACCATTTTACACCAAAACAGAGATTTGCTTCTTTCAATAAAATACATTGTATTTGAATCTCACAACACAACATTGAGGAAACAGTCTTGTGGAGTACTTACATTCAGTCCACAAACATGACGGTGAGCCTCCTGTTGCCTATCGCTTTAATTCTCTATCCTACTCCTATTCTAAACTATCTGATGTCAATCTCCTTCATTGTTCCAATGAAGCTTAGCATAAGCTTGAGGAACAAGAACTTATCTTTCAACGTGGCACATAACAAACTTCAGAACTCCACATTAAGTCCTATGGTTTCAGACAGTTATTCTACTTTTTCTGAATACAGCTCATTAAGACCCAGTTTTGTTTCTCATATTTCATGAAGTATTTGACAGTTATCCAAGTATTAATTTGAAAGGAATTTGAAAATAAGGTGCAGATAAGATGATTTGAAAATACTGCAACTGACAAATGTTCTGATCAGCATTAAGGTTTTCCAGTGATGTTTCTGTGTAGTAGGCTATAAGGAGCACTAGTATATATAGGAGCAGTATATATAGAAATACATTTTAAAGAATCGGCCTGCCTTACTGAAGCTTTTCATTATTACAAAGACTTATTTGTTGTGTTTTTCTTGAAAGAATTTGTCATGTCCAAATTGGATGACAACATCTCCCTAAAGAATTATGATTAGCTGATACTGGGATATTTTCTATACATTTAGTAATTTCAGATAGCTATGAAATATGGAATTCAATTCAATGTCTCATTGACCCATTGTGTTTTATCTGTTTTTTTTAACAAGAAGAGCCATCACATGCATTGCTCTTGTTAGTTACTGTGAAGACCTCAGGAAGAGCATCATGGCTGACTTTGTGTTCTAATGAAACTTCATTGTAGCATGCATATTTTAGGGGATTTTTTTAGTTTGATAAAGCACACTCTGATATCACAACCAATTTCTCTTTGTGTTTCTTCACCTTGAGCTGCTTCAACACATTTAGCCTAATTTCAAATACTTTTTATTTTTTTCTTCCCACACAGGAGAAGTAGACAAAATTATGGAAGTAGAAAATAATAACCTGTTTCTTATAATCCAAGTTATAGAAAAAAGTTGGGGGTATATTGAAACTTATGGGTGAGATTAGTATTTGAGGGTCCGTAGCAACAAGCACTACTGTAACAAGATGAGAAACAATTACACCATGCAACATTAGGATCCAATAGTAGGGTGATGTGGAACATCACTGGTCATCTAAAAGGGATCTTCATAATTTTAAAGAATTCAGGGAGGTTTTAAAGTTTCAAGTTTACAGTCACTTAGCCCTTACACATAATTTATTATGAGCTACTTTAATGTTAAAACATACTTTAAAGCTGTAGTTTAAAATTGTGTTGAAATCAATGGATTATCTTGCCAGTGGAGTAATATCTATTATTTCATTCTTCAGTCAAGAAGAAAAGAAAACTGCACAAGTCAGTAAAATATTCTGGATGAATATTAAGAATTTGTTTTTCAGAGGTTGAATTATAAATATTTAGGTAATTTTGATATTGCACAAAATAACTTCAGTATGTTTTCAAAGAGCGGATATACTGTAAAAAAAAGATCAACAACCCCATTTTTATCCCTATCCAACCTTTCTCATGCATGGGACTATGGTACTCCTGGTTATTTTTTTTGAGACCCTGTAAAGAACATCATGAGGGGGAAAATGGTTCACAACATGGAAGGCTGTACATAATGCATTGGCTCATTGTAACAGTGGAGCTCACAGCAAACCAGGATACATTGAAGGTGAAAAACACCATGATGCTGGAGGAACTCAGCAGGCCAGGCAGCATCCGTGGAGAAAAGCAGGCAATCAACGTTTCGGGTCAGGACCCTTCTTCAGGACTGAAGGTAGAAAAAGGGGAAGCCCAATATATAGGAGGTAAAAACAGAGCAGTGATAGGTGGACAAAAGAGGGGAGGTGAGATGGGCACAAGATGGTGATAGGTAGATGCAGGTAAGAGATAGTGATAGGCAGGTGCGGGGGAGGAGGGGAGAGCAGATCCACCGGGGGATGGGTAAAGGTAAGGAGAGAATAAAAAGAAAGTGGGGAAGAAAAAGGAGAGAGAGGCTAGGAAAAAGAAAAAAAAGAAGCATTGTTTGGGGGGGGGGAGGGGCGTGGGGATTACTTAAAGTGAGAGAGTTCAATGTTCATTGCATTAGGCTGCAAGGTTCCAAGATGGAAAATGAGGTGCTGTTCCTCCAGTTTGTGCTTGGAATTCTCCTGGCAGTGGAGGATTCCAAGCTGCCAGGAGAATTCCAAGTGCAAACTGGAGGAACAGCACCTCATTTTCCGTCTTGGAACCTTGTAGCCTAACGGCATGAACATTGAATTCTCCCACTTTAATTCCCACAGCTCTTCCCCACTCCCCCCAACCATGCCTCTTCTTCCCTTTCCTAGCCTATCTCTCAGTTTCCTACCCCACTTTCTTTTTTTTCTCTCTCCTTACCTTTGACCCATCCCCCGCTGGATCTGCTCTCCCCTCCCTCCGCGCACCTGCCTATCACTATCTCTTACCTGCATCTACCTATCACCACCTTGTGCCCACCCTGCCTCCCCTCTTTTGTCCACCTATCACTGCCTCTGCTTTTCCCTCCTATATATTGAGCTTCCCCTTTTCCTATCTTCAGTCCTGAGGAAGGGTTCTGACCTGAAACGTTGACTGCCTGCTTTTCTCCACGGATGCTGCCTGGCCTGCTGAGTTCCTCCAGCATCATAGTGTTTTTCATCTAGATTCCAGCATCTGCAGTCCTTTGTTTCTCTGCATTGAAGGTGAAGTAGCAGGAAGGCCCTTGTAGGGCCCTAGTATGGTTAGTCACTTCCTTCATGGCCCCATGAAGAAACCCTGAAGGAGCAAACAGTCCGTAGTAAGGAAAATTGCTAATAGGAACCAGCTCATTACATTTAGGAATGGGACTGATGATGAGTCAGGAGATGGCCCTCTAACCCTGGCAGTGCAGCTGATAGTGTGCTGGGTCCCAGGCCCTGAGAGTTGACCACTGGATTTCTGAGCAGTATTTTGGGGGAGAGAATAAGGGTTCTTTACTGTTGTTTGTTCCACTGCTCTGTTTGTGTCAAAGCTGTGACTGCTACCTTGTAAAAAAAAACTAATAACATCTCAAGATCCAGGTTAATTTTGAAAATGCAGGTTTTTGAAATGGTATGCTTTTTTCAAAAATCTCAAAGGCCACCATGACCTCTGTTATAGACTCATAGACACAGGCCCCAGTAAATGCATTACCTCACTAGATTAAGAGGTTTATTGTTGTATGCAAACTTAAGCAGCACAACTGAAAAAGTACTTCATTACCAAGAAGTGGTGCTTCTAAAGATGGCATCAATTTCATCTATTCAGTAACCTTCAAATTTCTGAAGTTCCTGGATGATTTATTACTTATGCAGTCAGCAGTTGGTGAAATCACTCACTTTGACAAGTCCATCATTTTCAGCTCTGTGGATCATAGGAAACAGATGTAGTAAAAATAAGGACAATATGGCAGTAAACATTATTTCATAATTCCTTTTTCAACATACATTGTAAACACAAGTTTTGATGATTTCTTCAACATCCTCCCCAAAAGAATATGATAATTGATATCGAACAAGTTTAAGAATGCTTGTAAATAATATAAAATTTCAATTATATATGTTTAAACAGTGAATAGTTCAAATAAGAATAATATTTTAACCAGAAAATTTGAATCCAACAATAAACTAAATGGTATGTCAGTAGACTGAGACTGAAAATGAAAAGGATAGCCACAGTTTATGTTCAAGGGGAAGGTCAATGTCAAGTTCATATGTAAGTAGTTATAACAGGAAAATGTTGTCATTGCAATAGGACTCGATCTTTCACTGTTTCAGAAGGCATAAGCTTTAGTCTTACTCAAAGAAATGAATGGGTTGATGTCAGTGCAAAATAAATGTAAATTTAATAATCTCACTCACAACCTCAACCTACCTCCAATTGGCTCCTATCAGTGCAGAATGGTGGATGGTTAGCCAAAAAAGTGCAAAGAGCTAAAATGGTTATTTAAATATTATAATCAGAAATCTTACAGAGTGTTTTACTGGCTGAACCCATGCTAGAACCTCTAAACACATGAGGTTTGGAGAAAGGGTAAGTGTTCTTACATTAGTACTTATCGGCTATGAGGGAGTGGCAACCATGCTGTCTGATTTGATCCACCCCTCTCTTCAGCCATCACCCAACGCCTGGGTGCCATTGGACAAGCAACTTAACCCGCATCAAAGTAATTAGACCTACTCTAGGGTTAGGGATTGGAAATCTCTCAGCAATTCCACTATGGGATATGCAGGCTCCCAAAGCTGTCCATTGTGCCTCCAGGGTGCTCCCTAGGCAACAAGGAACCAAATCTATTACTCAGGCTGATTTTATGCATCAATGATATCTTCAGGGATTTTCTTTTGTAGCAAAAATAATTTGTATCTGTCTGAAATTTGTATCTATCAGAATCACTCATTTCTTAAAATTGTCTGGCTACAAATTATTTTGTCATGCAAGGATTAGAATCACTGAGACCAACTTTGTACATTTAATGATGCATCATGTTCGCTAGGAATTTCGGTCAGTTTCACGGTGTAATGACAGCAAATGCTGACAGCTCTACTGTCAAAATCAAGGCCAATAAGTTTGGTGGTAATTTTAACAAAACCCATCTTGTGGGTATAGGTGAGTTTGAATTGAATGTTCATTTCAATGTAAGATGACTGTCTAATCTATTTTCACCTTGTTGCTGGAGGGTTAGTGTAAAAACTACCCTTTAATTATTATCAGTTAGTCTGGTAGAAAGGCCTCTACTAATGATGTTAAAAATAGTAGGGATTTGTTTTGCACTATTGAAAAACAATTGTTTAACTGATATGTAATGTTTCCTTGGGTTTCTGAAATCAGGCTCAATTACAACACTAAGTTGGATTTTCCTAGATCTGGTTCAATACCCTGAGAGGTTTGCTGGTGCTACTCAGGAGGGTTTAAACTAGAGTGGCAGGGGGGTGGGAAACAGAGCAGCAGGGCAGCAAGTGGAGGGGTTGAGGAGAAGGTAGATGTTATGATAAGTAAGTCTGAAAGGAAGGACAGGCAGGTCTAGGTTAATGAACATGGTGGGACTGATGGGCTGGTTTTCTCTAGTTGCAGCAGCCAGAGCAGCAGAGGGGAGGAGCTCCCAGCTTTTTTTTTGAAAGTTGTCTCATTGGCTAAGTGTGTGGCAACTAAACCAATAAGAGGAAGGGAGGGTAAAGTGGAGCAGCCATTTTGGAATGAGTGGGCCAGTGTAGTAGTGGCTTTGGCTCAAGAGGCTTAAAATAGAAGGACATCCCTTTAGAACAGAGGTGAGGAGGAATTTCTTTAGCCAGAGAGGGTGGTGAATCTGTGGAATTCATTGCCACATACGGCTGTGGAGGCCAAGTCATTAGGTATATTTAAAGCGGAGGTTGATAGGTTCTTGATTACTTAGGGTGTCAAAGGTTACGGGGAGAAGGCAGGAGAATGGTGTTGAGAGGGAAATATAAATCTGCCACGATTGAATGGTGGAGCAGACTTGATGGGCTGAATGGCCCAATTCTGCTCCTATGTTTTATGGTGCGCTTATTTTAATGCAAGGGGTATTATGGGTAAGGCAGATGAACTTAGAGCCTGGATCAGTACATGGATTTATGATGTAGCCATTATGGAGACTTAGTCATGAGAGGGACAGGACTGGTAGCTCAAGGTTTCTGGTTTCACTGCTTTAGATGAGATAGGGTGGTAAAAGAGGTGGAGGAGTTATAGAGTTATGCAGCACAGAAACAGATCCTTCAGCCCAACTTGTCCGTGCCATCCCAGATGCCCATCTAAACTAATCCCATTTGCCTGCATTTGGCCCATAACCCTCTAAACCTTTCTTATCTATATACCTGTTCAAATGTCTTTTAAATGTTACCATTGTACCTGCCTCAACCACTTCGTCTGATAGCATATTCCATATACGTGCCACCCTCTGCGTGAAGAAGTTGCATTGCATTACTAATCAGAGAGGACAGAGTGGAGGGCTCATCCACTGAGGCAATATGGGTAGAACTCAAAAATAAGGGTGCAGTCACTCTGATGGGGTTATACTCTCGGCCTCCTAATAGCTACTGGGACATAGAGGAACAGATATGTAGACAGATTATGGGAATATGTAAAAGCAACAGGGTTAATGTAGTGGGTAACTTTAATTTCCCTAATATTGACTCAGATTTCCTTTGTGTAAGTGGCTTAGATGGGGCAGAATTTCTTCAGTGCATTGAAGTGGAGTTCTTGAAACAGTACATGAATATTCCAATTAGAGGAGGGACTATACTGGACCTTGTTTTGGGAAATGAACCTGGCCAGGTAATTGGTCTTTCAGTGGGAGAGCATTTTGGGAATAGTAATCACAAGTTTTAAGATAGTTATGAATAAGGATAAGTCTGGACCTTGTAGGAAAGTACTAAATTGGGGAAGGGAAAATTATGATGTTATTAGACAGGAACTAGTGGGAGGTAATTGGAAGCAGCTGTTAGCCAAGTCTACATCTGACATGGGAGTTGTTTAAAGACCACTTGATCAAAGCTCAGGACCAGCATGTTCCAGTAAGGAGGAAGGGCAAGAATAGTAAGGTAATGGAACCTTGGATGACAAGAGAGGTTATAAATCCCCTTGGCCAGGTAGGATACCTCCCAGGTTATTTGAAGAGGAGGTGGCAAAGGTGATTGCTGAGTGTAAGGCAGTGGATCTTGTCCACATGATAGGTTGATCCAGAAGATTAAGATGCATGTGATCTATAGTGACTTGGGTTTGGATTCAGAATTGGCTTGCCCATAGAAGACAGAGGGTAATGGTGGAAGTGTTATTCTGGCTTGTGGTCTGTGACCAGTGGTGTTTCACAAGAATCAATGCTGGGACCTCTGTTGTTGGTGATATTTATAAATGACCTGGATGAAAATGTAGATGGGTGGGTTAGTAAGTTTGCAGATGACACAAAGACTGGTGGAGTTGTGGATGGTATGGAGGGCTGTCAAAGAATACAGCAGAATATAGATCAGTTACAGATATGGATGGAGAAATGGCACATGGAGTAAAATCTGACCAAGTGTGAGGTGTTGCACTTTGGGAGGTCCAATGTAAGGGGAAAGTATCCAGTTAATGGCAGGACCCTTAACGGCATTGATGTACAGAGGGACCTTGGAGTGGCCATGCAAGTAGATAGGGTGGTAAAGAAGGCATATGGCTTCATGGATTGGGACATTGATTATAAGAGTCAGGAAGTCGTGTTGCAGCTCTGTAAAAATTTGGTTAGGCTGCACTTGGAGTACTGCATTCAGTTCTGGTTACCCCATTACAGGAAGGATTTAGAGGTTTACCAGGATGCTGCCTAGATTAGAGGATATGAACTATAAAGGAGAGGTCGGACAAACTTGGGTTGCTTTCTCTGGAGCTTTGGAGGCTGAGGGAGACCTGATAGAGGTTTATAAAATTATGAGCAGCGTAGATAGGGTAGACTATTAGAATATTTTTCCCCCAGTAGAAATGTCAAGTACCAGACAACATCCATTTAAGGTGAGGTGGAGAAAGTTTAAAGGAGATGTGCAGGGCAATTTTTTTTCACAGAAAGTGGTAGGTGCCTGGAATGGGCTGCCATGGGTAGTGGTGGAAGCAGACATGATAGTGGCATTTAGAGATTAGATAGACACATGAAGATGCAGAGAATGGAAGGATATGGATCATGTACAGGCAGAAGAGATTTAGTTTAATATGGCATCATGTTCAACTCAGACATTGTGGTCCGAAGGGCTGTTCTTGTGCTGTGCTGTTCTATATTCCAGTACCTCTGTTGCCTACACATTGCACTGTCCTGTGCCAGATAAGAGGGTTGATCTCATTGACACCAGAGTTGTGGGAAGGTCTTGGGCTGATGCTGCTGAAACTCCAGAATATTCCTTATAGCTCCAATCAAAAGGCTAAGCCAGGGATGGAGCTTTACCTTCTGTCAAGGTTGTATATGATTATTATAGTTTTTAAATATCTCTGTCACTCAGAGACATAAAAACTTCTTGCTAAAAGAGTTAATTAAAACATATCAAACACTTAGAAGGTATCAAACATATGAGATGAAAATAAAATAATTCTTTTAAAAATTTATTCATTCTGTACCTTTTAATCCATAGCTTTAAAATATCTGTTGAAATTAATGGGGTTGCCAAATCTGATCTGCTGTAGTGCTACTTTGTATTCCATGAAGAACCCAGTTATGTTGCATATTGACAGATGCAGAAACATCTGTTAAGTAAGTCCCTCATTTACAACAGGTCCAATAAACCTGGGGCTTAATTCCATTGGAATGGCTAAACACTGATATTTTCCTTCAGAACTGCTGCTGCAGCCAGGAAAACTTGCCCCGTTAACTATGTATAGTACTCTCTGATCTTCAGTTTTGCTCATTTGAGAATGAGTCCTCTTATGCTTCAATTCAAGAGGGAAATTTTAAAGTCTAATTCGCTTTCAATTTTTGGCATTTTAATTTGTCCATCAAATTAGATCACCTTCCTTTTAGGTACTCTCAGTTCATGCAATTGCATTTGTTCTCAATGTGGAGATATAAAGGTTTTCCAGAATAATTATGGGACAGCTGCCTGATTTGGTTAGTCAGCGAATTGTCTTTATTTCACTGTTTATTCTTGCCTAATATTTTCAATCTATATTTAGTAGGAGAATAATTCCATCTTTTATTTGTCACCACAGCTTTCTAATGTAGAATGTCAATACAATTTAGGTTTTTTTCTTATGTACAATAAATCTTGTCAATTCATTGTTACGTATGATTGGGAAGATGATTTCAGAAGAAAAGGTGGCAAATGGCAAGTAAATTTCTCATGGCTTGATTAAGAACTCTTTTGATAGGTAGAATATTTTCCAAAGCACTTTTGCGGTCCAGCCCAGAAAACATAAATTTTGAATACATGTCCATCAAAGCTGAAAGAACCTTCTTTAACTGTTTAAACCACAGATTCAAGCAATTAGCAATAGTTTATGAAAATATTGTTACATACCTACATACTGCATACTCTTATGCCCTCTCTTTTCAGGTAAATCTGTATTCCTTAACTATTTCTTTCTTTAATTTAAAGATAAATGGGGACACAAGATAAACTTTATAATATGTTGAAAATGAAGTAGTTTCAAGCATTATTTTATTTCCATGAAAACATCTTTTAAAGGAAAATCATTTTTTGGTCCTCTGGTACTCATTGATGAATTATCTGAAGTAGTATATGGAGAAAGCATAGTGGCTAAAAGAATAAAGGCTATCCTCTTGTGTAAGCTATCTGAGTCACATGAAATAGAAATACAAATCATTCAAAGCATAATCTACTTACACCTGCCGTTCAATGTTGTTAAGCATCTTTTCAATCTGCGATCGATGAATTTCACCATCTATCATGGCAAGGTAACTGTAGAGGAATCTAAATGTAGTGTAAGGGATTCGACCACCATCTTCCCTTGAACTTAAAATCTCAAACGCATACTTCATGGCATTTGTAATATTCTGTGGAAGAAAAGCATCAAAATCTTTACAATTTGCAGACAGTGTGCAAATGGAACTTATGGATTCCTGAGTAGTTGGTTGCCCTGGACAAAGTTGCTGCATCCAACCTAGATGACCTGATCCCATCTATTTGGCAAGGCTGAGAATAACGTAGGGCCTTGCCTATAGTGCAAGTGCCCTGTTGCACTGACCGAATGGTATCAAAAGCTAGTGAGGCCCACCTCTGACAATGGATATTGTTTAATTTCAATGTTAGGGAATGTCTTTGACACATACAACCACTGAAATTTACCTAGGGTTTGTTGGTTACAGAATTGTTAAAAGTATATAAAAAATTTTTTTAACGACTTAGCACACATCGACATACTTAAAAGGAAACCATTAAAAGCACTTAAGGTAAATTAAATCAAATAAAACACTTCTCTTTCTCTTGGCAACTGATTTCTCGTATTAAGAACGTAGTAAGTAAGAGCAGGAGTTGGCCATCCAGCCTTTCGAGCCTGCTTTGCCATTCATTAAGATCATGGCATCTTCTATCAAAGCACCATTTTCCAGTCCAGCAATATCCCAACTCCCTTGATACCCTTATTGCCCAAAATCATTCAATCTTTCTGCAGCCATTTGGCTAGATAATTTCAAAGACCCATCACTCAGAGGAAGAAATCTCTCCACATCTCTGTCCTTAATGGCCCATCCCTTAGCCCTGCACTCCCCAGTTGGGAAAACATCCACTGCATCCATCCATTTCAATCCCTTTAAGAATTTTGTATGTTTCGATGGGATCTCCTCTCATTTTATAAACTCTAGAGATTATAGTCTCAGTCTACTCAATCACCTCAGACAACAAATCTGCCCGTTCCTGGAACCAGACTAGTCAACCTTCACTGCACTTCCTCTATGGCAAGTACATCCTTTGTTAGGTAAGGAGACCAAAACTGCAGACTAGGTGCGGTCTTACTGAAGTCTTATATAATTGAAATAGGACTTTATTACTCCTGTATTCAAGTCCTCTTGTAAAAAAAGGCTAACGTACCATTTGTCTCTCAATTGCTTGTTGTAAGTACATGCTGACCATCAGCCACATTTACAAGCTTTCCTAGGTCCCTTTGAGCATCAACATTACCTAGTCTCTCACCATTTAACAGATAGGGAATGTTCTGTATTTCTGTTATGTACACCAAAGTGAATGATCTTATTTTTCCACGTTATATTCTATCTACCGTGTTCTTGCCCGTTCAGTCACCACGACTCAGAGACCTAAACAGCCCATCCTAGTGAGGCACAGATTCACGTGCACCTCCTTAAACCTCATCTATTGCATTTGGTGCTCTTGATGTGGCCTCCTCTACATCAGGAGAGCAAGAATCTAGGTGACTGTTTTGTGGAGCACCTGCGCTTTGAGTGCAATGGCCATGTTGAGCATCCTGTTGCATGTAATTTCAACTCCCCTTTTCCACACTGACCTGACTGTCCTCGGCCTTTTTCACTGCCATGGTGAGGCCAAACACAAACTAGAAAGCACCATCTCATGTTCCTTTCCCATGCCTACCAGTCTACCTAGGTTTACCCCTCTTTGTTCACCCTTTCAATTCCCCCTCCCCGTTCCCTGGATTTGTTACCCTCTCCCACCTGGTTCCATCTGCCCATCACCCACACACCTATTCACCTGGGTTTCTTCTCCCTTGGTCTACCTTTTCTGTCCTGTCTGCATCTGGTTCCACCTGCCCACCATCCCTCCCTTAGTTGGTTCCACATCGCCTTCCAGCCTCTGTCTCTACCTTCCCCCTCCATTCCTCAACCTGGCTTCATTTGCCCATCATCCCCTAACTTACCTGGTTCCACCTATCAGCTGCTGTCTCACCCCACTCTCTCACTTCCATATACAGACTACCTTCTCTCTACGCAGGGTCTTGACCTGAAATGTGAACATCCCTTTGTCTCCATGGATGCTGCCCGACTTGTTAAGTTCCTCCAGCAGTTTTTTTTTGCTCCAGATTCCAGCATCTGCTGTCTCTTGTTGGGATAGCAAATTGGTAGCCCCCTCTTCTCTCTCCATCTCTTAATTAATTGGATTATATTACTACTTTCTAATCAATCAGTACAATCCCAGAACCTATAGAATTTTGAAAGATGATAACCAGCAAATCCACAATCTCTCAAGCCACCTCTTTCAAAACTCTGGGAAATAAGGTGTGGTACAATGATGCAGCTAATAGAGTGCTGCCTCACAGCTCCAGTAAACCAGTTTCAGTCTTGATCACCAGTGGTGCATGTGTAAAATTTGCACATTCTTCTTGTGACTGCTTAGGTTTTCTCTGGGTGCTCTGGTTTTCTCCCACATCTAAAAAATATGCGGGTTCAAAGGTTATTTGGCTACTGTAAACTGCCCCTAGTGTGTAAATGACTGGTAGAATTTGGAAGGAGTTGGGGAGAATAAAATGGCTAACGTATGATTAATGTACAAAAAAAGGGTGCTTCATGGTCGGGCACACTCCATCCTGTATCTCTTTATGACTTGACTTCATTATTTTATAAATCATTGGGTTTATCTGCTTTCAAGCTCCTCAACTTCTCTGGCATTATTTGTTGACTAATGTTTAGTTTTAGTTTGTCAATCTTGGTAGACCTTTGATTTCTTAATATATCTAGCACATTTTGTTTGTCTTCTTGAAAACAGATACAGGATATTTGTTTAACTCCTCTGCCATTTCCTTATTCCCCCATTATAAATTCTCCTGCCTCCATCTGTAAAGTGCCCACATTTGCCCTTGTTAGTCTTTCCCTATTTATTTACCCATAACAGCTTTTGCAGTCCATTATTATGTTTCTCTCTAGTTTACTCTCGTATTCTACCTTGCCTTTTTTTTAATATCAATTTCTTAGTCCTCCTTTGCTGAGTTCAAAAATGCTCCCAGTACTCAAGCCTACTGTATTTCTGGCAATTTTATAACTCTCTTCCCTGGATTTTAACATCTTCAATTTCTCTTGTCAGCCACATAAGAATAATTTTTCCTGTTGGATTCTTCTGCCTTAAAGTAATATATATACTTTTTGCAAATTTCTTTATTTGCCAACCTTTGCTAGTCTTCTGTCATAACCTTCCATGTATTCTTTCAATCAATCATGGCCAACTCACCTCTTAAACTTTTGTTTAAATGTAACACCTTAATTTCACATTGAATATCACTTTCAAACTCAGTGTTAAATTCTGTTAATTTTTTTCTGAGTTGGCTCTTCAACATTTTGATCTCAAAAGGCATCACATATAAATTTATTTCAGGCTAATTATGCTGGGCTAATCTGGCACAGGTTCAGTAGGCAGATTTCCCAGCTGAAGAGCTGGAAAACTTGGAGAAGTTCACTTTGTGTATTGAACTTCATGTTGAGCATATTTGCTGGTGAATCCATGTGCCAATCAACCAACAAAAGATGCAAGTCACTTGTTTGTTCTAGGTGTGAAGTGGCTGAAACCAGTTTGAGGCATAGACATAATTTAATTAAAACCACATACTACCTGCCTGAAATAAGTACCCCAAGGTACCCATCCAGATTTGGGCTATTGAACAGTCCAGAGCTCAAACAACCTGCAAAAAAAAGTAAACCAGGGAGGGACATTCATGGTTGCAGTGTGGAAGGGAGGCTCAGAACAGCAGTAACCAGGAATTTTTTTACTATGGTACCACTGAGTTTCTTGATCTACAAAAATAATGAATTTGGGATATTTTTGGCTCTATTGACAGGAAATCTAGTAAAGGGGGTCTGATTTATGCTATACTTCTTCTTAAAATGACAGTTGGGCTTGTTAAAAGCCATCTGCATTCGATTGGCTAAACTGTCATATTCATAAATCAGCATTCATAAATCAGGTGGGATGCCTGTGAATAAACAAGAAACAGGTGCATATTTGAAATATAAGATGATATAAAGAAAATATGGGAAAGTAAGTAAAGTTAAACTTGAAAAATATAATCATTCAAAATATATTGGTATTGTTCATTGTATGTGTTTTTGTTTAAGTAACTGAGAATAAACTCAAAGATAAGGAAATTGTATTTTTCTGTAAACATTTTTCCAGGGTTTCCATGCAGTTATGGTTGATGATCATGGAAATTCCTGCAGAAATTAAATGACAAATGGCTGAATTTTAACTTGTTCATGGGCCAGAATTAGAAAACCTGTGTTTGTGCTAGCCTCTGCAATAGGATGCTGATTCCAGGTTTTCTGACTAGCTAGGCTGAACAGATGTAAATTTTAACTCTGACTCTGAAAGGGGCAATGGACATTTGATAAATTCTATAATTTTACATATAAAGAAAGAGTGCACAGAAACAAAAATTTCACATTCAGTTGATGAATTCATTGCTGGATGTCATGGCTGGGACTCTAAAGGCGCGCAGGGAGATGCTCTTTCCTCTTTGCTGGTGTAAAAAGCCTATCAGGATGATCTGACTGGAGATTGCCTCGGAGAGTGGTCTCACTTTCTGGATTTAGGCAAAAACAGTTTATTGAGTTCATCAGATCAGGAAAATTGTTATACTGGAATACTCATTTAAATCTGTACTATCCCCAGCCTTCTCACTCTTGATTTCTTAAGCTGGCCCCGGCATGTTACACCTCACACCAATTCGTTTTGCTTGTTTCCAGTTCTCTTTGTCTGTGCACTGCACTTTCTCACATTTTCAGTTGTCTATCACTGACATTAATTGCATTTCCTTTATATGTAGTGTCATAACTCTCTACTTCCATCCCTTATACAGTGGCAATTACTCTCACTTACAGGTTGACATCTCTTCTTATTTGCAGGAAAAGAGAACAATGTTGACAAGACATGGGGAACAACCTCAAAGGACAAACTTATATGGTGCAGAACCTGCAAGCTTGCAGTTTAATATTTGAGTGACATTGATTGAGAGTCATCAAAGAAGGAAAGGAGTTAGTGTATGCCTGGTGCTGTCAACACAGAACTGAGCCATTCGTGTGATGTGTGCAGCCACACTTGCTGGTCACAGATTGATCGTGTTTGACATTGACTGTGCAGTCGGTCCATGACTTAATGACAGAGATATCTGTCAGTTCTTCTGTGATTTGCCTTGCTTTCACTGGTAAGTTCCAGGAAGCCCAGGAAACCAGTGGACACAGTTATGTTTAATGTTAAAATTACTCTAATTGGTTAATTAACATTATTGATATTGACAGCTTGCCTCTCCAGAAGGGATTGCTTGCATGCAATCTTTCATGTTGATGTTGAATATGGAAGTTGCTTGGCTGGAG
Organism: Pristis pectinata; assembly: GCF_009764475.1. Lineage (NCBI taxonomy): Eukaryota > Metazoa > Chordata > Chondrichthyes > Rhinopristiformes > Pristidae > Pristis > Pristis pectinata. Next base: position 42,254,127 of record NC_067405.1, read on the forward strand.
GCAGCTAGCTAATTTTCAACACATTTAATACCACACCCCTCCTCCCCTGGCTCCCAATCTCAGTTTCAAAACATGAAATTCCCAGATGTAAAATATCCTAGCTATAGTCTTACAGTTATCTTGTATAGACTCATTCCCTCCCCATTATTTTTGTATTAAATTAACCAATGTGAAATTAAATGTATCATTTTAAGACTTCTAATTCCATTTCTGAAATTAAAAAAAAATTATTGTATGAAATTGTTTGTTTCTTTGCAATAGAAAACTTTGCCCATCTGGGAGCATTTGAATTCTCCAAAATAAAATAACAGATGTTAGAAATTTGAAGTAAACAGAGAAAATACATCCCAATTAAAGATCATTAATTTTGTTTGTCTCGCTGTATTCTGCCTGATCTGCTATATTCTGCATCTGCAGTATTATGCTTTTAAGCAATTTTTAATTAACTATTTAAATATTATAAAGAATTCTGAATAAAGTTGGGATATGATTAACATAAAATAAATACTTTCTAAAAAACATTTTTTTTAAATGTACTCTACTTTGCCTTCTCTCTTTCAGCCATCCCTCTAATATGTTGTACCTTTTTAAGTTTTACACATTTCATTGAAGCTATTGCATTATATACATTTGATTTCAATTTATCCTTTGCACACAAAATTTAGAACTGTTGAACGTTTTCTGATCAGGAATTATTATCCTTTGAGCCTGATTCCAAGGCAACACCACTGAGTTGCCATTAATGAAATTCCATTTTTGGCACTACTGTTTTAGTACAGGAAATTATTATAAATAGTAATGATCTTTCTTAAATCCAATAATGTAATGAATATTAGAAGACCATGAATACACAAACATAGATTAGCAATAAATTAATGCAGCCACTTATTGGAAATATTATATAATTTTCTTTCTGCATTTTATGCACCAAAGAAAACAGTTGCCAATAACCAGGGATTGAGCAGAGTATGGTTTTAAATTATGTAATAGCAGAAGAATACTTACAGGATCAAGTGTGCTGCAACACAACGCAAAAAATTTCATCCATTCAATCTCCACGCCAAAAGCACCCACAGTCATTATGCGTCTTAGAGTATCTGCTGGCAAGCCAAGATCATTCCATTTCTGTTCAACTTCTTTTGCTTGTATTATTAATCTTCCGTTCACCTTATAGAGAAAAATCACGAATGTTGCCAGTTTCATAGCCAATAGCTTAATATTTTGTGAAATTAAAGTTTTGAGGTTTGAATAAATAATGAACTCAATTATGAGGAAACTGAAGAACATCTATTTTAAGGCACCTGATCAAGGACTTCACAAGGTACTTTACATCCAACCAAAATTGTTTTTGGAAATGCATTTACTATTTTTTACTATATGCATTTACTATAAATCCAAGTACAGCATCCATTAACTCAAATGAAATGAATAATCAGGCAATCAGGTGAAAGGTTCACAATTATCCATCACCAATTTCAACAAACATTGACAGTACTTTGCCATCTTATTTCAGCTTACAGGTTTTCAAATGAGGGCTCAGTACTCCATTCCCAGATAGACAGGAGCCTGCTTGGTTACACAAATCCTGCACCTATTTTAGGACTCCATTTGAAAAATTCAAAGAGTAGTGCTCATAGCGTACACCACATATTGGTGCCATTTCTCCATGTGTTGAGAGGTCAAATCAAAGATGATCATAGGCACATTCATAAATGGATATCTTGTTGTGATGTAAGATTTTCATAGGACTAGCAAGAATAGAATTGCCTCTCTGAATTTCACAAATCTTTTCCTGCCTTCTGATGACCTGTTCTGCCATGCACCCCCTCCCTGAATCTTCTCCACACTAGTGACGTGGAAGATTGCAGAAATGCAGTGGAAAGTCTGCAGCCTCCCAACCAAATGAAAATATGCCAGAACCTGAAACTGGTTCCTGCTCATAAGTACTGCATTGAATAGTGCATTGCCGATATCACAGTTGCTCAAACAAATGTTTTATCTGAATGCTTTGGTGTTGGTTTTGAAAAGAATGGGAGATGAGTTTAATCAGGATGTTTTTTTATTATTTCATTCATGGATGTGGATGTTGCTGGCAATGCCAGTGTTTATTATCCAACCTGAATTGTCCCTGAAGTGAGGAAGGAGTCAAAAGTTAACCTCATAGGTGGGGCTTTATTCATATATAGGCTGAACTGGGTAAGAATGGCAAATTTCCTTCTCTGGAGATGTTAGTGAACGAGATGGGGTTTTAGAACATCGAACAGTACAGCAAAATAAGGCCCTTCGGCCCACAATGTTGTGCCAACCTTTAAACCTCGCCTAAGACTATCTCTCCCTCCCACATATCCCTCTATTTAAAATTCCTCCATATGCTCATCTAGCAATCTCTTGAATTTGACCAATGTACCTGTCTCCACCATCGCCCCAGGCAGTGCATTCCATTAATATGATAATTTCGTGTTTTAATTAAAATTCCAGATTTTTGTTTATTCAGTGACTTGAATTTAAATTCCCCAGTTATCATGGTCCAGAACTCTGGCTGCTTACTCAGTAATAACCATTGGGCAACAATAATGATACAGATTGTTGATATGGTAGGGTGGTTTGGATTATTGATATGGTTATGGTGTTGACTATCAGCAATGCTGTTATGGCTCAGATAAGGATAACACTGAAAAGAAAAATAGGAGTAAGAATAGGTCATTCAGCCCTTTGATTCTACTTTGCCATTCAATATCGGAATTGGTTTATTATTGTAACATCTACCAAGGTACAGTGAAAAACTTGTCTTGCATACCATTCATACAGATCAATTAATTACAGTGCATTGAGGTAGTACAAGGTAAAACAATATAGAATGCAGTGTAAAGTGTCACAGCTACAGAGAAAGTGCAGTACAGATAGGCAATAAGGTGCAAGGTCATAACTAGATCAATTGTGAGGTCAAGAGTCCATCTTATCTTACCAAGGAACCATTCAATAGTCTTATAACAGCAAGATAGATGCTGTCCTTAATCCTGCTGGTATGTGCTTCCAGGCTTTTGTATCTTCTGCCCGATGGGAGGGGAGGGGAGAGAATGTCCGGGGTGGATGAGGTCTTTGATTATTTACTGAGGCAGTGAGAAGTATAGACAGAGTCCATGGAGGTGAGGCTACTTTCCATGATGTGCTGAGCTGTGTCCACAACTCTCTGCAGTTTCTTGTGGTCCTGGGCAGAGCTTTCTGTGGTGCATTGATAAAAGTTGGTGGGTATCAAAGGGGACATGCCAAATTTCTTTCGCCTCCTGAGGAAGTAGAGGTGTTGGTGAGCTGTCTTGGCTGTGGTGCCTATATGGTTGGACCAATGTTATTATGGTCGACCCTCTATCTCAATGCCATGTTCCTCTGTGGTAGAGAATTCCACAGGTTTACTACTCATTGAGAATAGACATTTAACCTTAGACCTAATTGTCTTGCCCCATAACCTGAGACAATGACCCCTGGTTGTAGAAGCTGCCAACCCACCCCAGCCAGGAGAAATAACATTGCTGCATTTGGTCTGTCAGGCCCTTTCAGACTTCTGTAAGTATCAATGCAATTTCTTCTCATTCTTTCAAATTCTCGTGAATTTAGCCTAGTCATCCAAATATTTTGTTATGATCAAGTCCCTGGAGTGAGTCCGGTGAACTTTCAATGCACTCTGTCTATAGCAGGTGTCTCCTTTCTTAGGGAAGACTAAAGCTGCGCACAATGCTTCAGGTGTGGTCTCGCCAAGGGCCTGTGCAAGATATCTTTGCTACTGGACCTGAAACCTGTCGCAAAGAAGGATAATATACCATTTACTTTCTTCAACTGCATGTTTATTTTCAGTAATGAGTGTACGTGAATACATAAATACAACACATCCACTGATCTCCCCTTTCTATTCTGCCATTTCATCCTCAAAATAAGATTCTCCTGTCATAAATCCATGTTGACTTTGTTTAACCCTGCTGTTATTTTCTAAGTATTTTGTTATCACATCCTCTAGTAGACTAGTCGACCTGAAGAAGGGTGCTGACCTGAAACGTTGACTGCCTGCTTTTCTCTACGAACGCTGCCTGGCCTGCTGAGTTCCTCCAGCATCATAGTGTTTTTCATCTGCTGTTGATCTGTTGTGATGGTAGGCAAATTGAACCTCTCGAAGCACTTCATTACAGTTGATGTAAGCGCTACTGGATGGTAGTCGCTGAGGCAGGTCACCGTGCTTTTCTTGGGTGCTGGTACAATAGATGCCTTTTTGAAGTAGGTGGGAACCTCATACCACATAAGTGAGAGGTTGACTATGTCTGTAAATACTCCAGCCAATTGGTCTGCACAGATCTTTCGTACTCGGCCAGGTATGCCATCTGGATGAGATGCCTTTCGTAGGTTCACCTTCTTGAAGGATGCCCAGACTTTGGCCTCAGAAACTGAGATTACAAGGTCATCCGGAGATGTGGGGACTTGTGTAGGTGTGTCATAGCTCTCCCTATCAAAGCATGCATAAAAGGCATTGAGCTTACCCGGGAGTGATGGGTCATTGCCACTTATGCAAACCAATCTCACCTTCTGTGAAGTAATACTGTCATCCGTCCATCTGTGATTCCAGTTTAGTCCAAAATTGCCTTTTTGTGCTGGCAATGGCCTTCCAGAGGTCATACCTAGACTTCTTGTATGACTCTGGATTGCCAGCCCTGAACACCACAGATCTAGCCCTCAGCAGATTGTGATTCTCCTGGTTAATCCGCAGCTTCTAGTTGCCTCGGAATGTTTTTGCGGGTACATACTTGTCCACGCGTGTCCTTATGAAGTCGGTGATGACTGTGGCATACTAACTTTGGTCTGCTGACTTGAAGCAATCCTGAATTTGCTCCTATGCCTCTGCCATCCAGCTCATAGTCCTCATCACAGGTACTGTACTCTTCAGTCTCAGAATGAGAATCAGGATCAGGTTTATTATCACTGTCTTATATGACTGAAATTTGTTGTTTTGTGGCAGCAGTACAGTGCAAAGACATAAAAAAAACTACAAATTACAAAGTAAATAAATAGTCAAAGAAAAGGAACAATGAGGTAGGGTTCATGGGTCTCTGTCAGTAGGCAAGCAGAAGAAACACAGCCAGGTCGGATTTACCAAAGCACGGGTGAGGGATAGAGTGGTAGGCATTCTTGATGTGTGATAGCAGTGGCTGAGTGTGTTGAGTCCTCTAGTGTTGTAAATGATGTGTTGATAGTAGAGACTTCACTAGCTCTCCCAGATGTGGATACAGGGCAGGCCAATTGGGCATGTTGCTGGAAGAGAGGGGAGGATGAAAGGAGAGCTACTGAGAATAAGAGGTCACATCAGCCAGTTGTTCAGAGAGCAATTCTCAGGTGAACTTCAATGAAAACCAACAAATATGTGTTCGTTTGAATGAGTACATGCTCAATGAATTCTGCTGCTATGCCTCTGGTTCCTTACAGGCTAGAACTTGAGGTATTTGCAACTTCTGCTAGCTTGCTATGCATAAAGACTTCTTACTCAGCAGGCAGTGAGAGAATGTGGCTTTGTTGGGATTGCAGGTTTGTCCATGGTGCCATTAACTGCATGCCTGTGCTTTCTGTGCCATCTGTCAGCGCTTTTCAAACAAGAGCTGAAAGTATTCACTCCTTCATTGTTCAGCTGCTTTCGAACCAAAGGTAGCAAATCATGCAGATCAATGCCGAGTTCACTTTGTGGCTGTCTGCTGTGCCATTTGAGTTCCCATGGAAAACTAAAGGATTGCCATTAGCTGACATTGGCTACTTACTGACAATGTAGGTTATGTTGAGCACATCATGCAGAATCACATTTATCAGCCACCTACAGAAATGGGGCATAACTTCAACTTTCTGCCTCCTTCAGCAAAGCTCTCCAAAACCTTGGAGTCCACTCATTCTTCACTGGTTTCAATCTCACCTTCATGTGTAGAATCCCTACCAGCAGTTGCTTCAGTCACAGCATATCTTTTTGAGAGGTTCAGACTGACTTTAACTGCAGCTGCTCACTCATGATGTGTGTGCTCTGCTGATGCATATAGTAAATGAATAGCATGACTTGGGCTGGATTGATGCTTCTATCGTTGATGACTTGACATGCATTCTACTCAATGGCTTCAGTTAATCACTGATCATCACATACAGATCAATTTTTGAGATATGTCAAAGTTAGACAACATTTCAGGTTAATGAATCATTTCATAAAATTTTGTTCATTGACCAAAAATTCACTTTAAAATACTAATTACAGAAAAATTCTTTGGCCTTTTTTGAATGATTACAATAGAAAGGTTTCCTACTGCTGTAGAATTATTTAATTCTCATTAGATGGTATCATCCTTCCTTCCGGTATGAAGCATACTTCATAAAATAAGAGAATGGTTATATACAGATTTTTGGCCTCTGCCATTTCTTTCCCTTTTCCTCTTTAATACAACTGTGTTAGACTCAGTGATAAATGGACAATGTCAAATGCAGAGGAAAGAATTTTCACTTAGAAAATTTTGTGTGTCTTATCACAAGATCACAAGACAAGGGAGCAGAAGTAGGCCATTCGGCCCATCGAGTCTGCTCCAGTACCTCACCATGCGCTAAACTATTCTCCCATCTAGCCCCAATTTCTGGCCTTTCCCCATATCCCTTGATACCTTGACTAATTAGATACCTATCAATCTCCTCCTTAAACACCCCTAATGATCGGGCCTCCACAGCTGTATGTGGCAACGAATTCCATAAATCCACGACCCTCTGGCTAAAGAAATTTCTCCTCATTTCTGTTCTAAATGGGTACTCTCTAATTCTAAGACTGTGCCCTCTTGTCCTGGACTCACCCATCAAGGGAAACAACTTCGCCACATCTACTCTGTCCAGTCCTTTCAACATTTGAAATGTTTCTATGAGGTCCCCTCTCATTCTTCTGTACTCCAATGAGTATAGCCCAAGAGCCGACAATCGCTCATCGTATGTAAGCCCTTTCATTCTGGGAATCATCTTCGTAAATCTTCTCTGAACACTCTCCAACATCAGTACATCCTTCCTAAGATAAGGGGCCCAAAACTGCACACAGTATTCCAATTGAGGTCTCACCAGTGCCCCGTAGAGCCTCATCAACGCATCCTTACTTTTATGCATTATACCTCTCGAAATGAATGCCAACATACTTTAGCATTCACTTTTCTTACCGCCGATCCAACCTGGTGGTTAATCTTTAGGGTATCCTGCACGAGGACCCCCAAGTCCCTTTGCACTTCTGTATTTTGAATTTCCTCCCCATCTAGATAATAATCTGCCCATTTATTTCTTCTTCCAAAGTGTACAGTGGCACACTTCTCAACATTGAATCTCATCTGCCATTTCCTTGCCCATGCTCCTAAACTGTCTAAGTCTCTCTGCAACCTTTCGGTTTCTTCAATACTTCCTACTCCTCCACCTATCTTGATGTCATCTGCAAACTTAGCCACAAAACCATTTACTCCATAATCTAAATCATCAATATACAGTGTAAAAAGAAGCGGCCCCTACACCTACTCCTGCAGAACACCACTGGTAACTGGCAGCTAACCAGAATAGGATCCCTTTATTCCCACCCTTTGCTTTCTGCCTATCAGCCAATGCTCCACCCATTCTAATATCCTTACTGTAATTCCATGGGCTGTCATCTTATTAAGCAGCCTCTTGTGCGGCACCTTGTTGAAGGCCTTTTGAAAATCCAAATACACAATATCCACATCCTCTCCCTTATCCATCCGACTTGAGATTTCCTCAAAAAACTCCAATAGGTTGGTCAGGCAGGATCTTCCCTTCATGAAACCATGCTGGCTTGGACCTATCTTGCCTTGCACCTCTAGGTATTCCATAACCTCATCCTTGAGGATCGACTCCAATAACTTTCCAACCACCGATGTCAGACTAATAGGTCTGTAATTTCCCTTATGCTGCCTCCCACCTTTCTTATACAGCGGAACTACATTTCTTACCTTACAGTCCTCCGGAACCATGCCAGTGTCTATTAATGCCTGGAAGATTATCTCCAATGCCTCCACAATCTCTAAAGCCACCTCCTTCAGAACCCAAGGGGTGCACTTCATCCGGTCCGGGAGACTTACCTGTCCTTAGTCCATTTAGCTTCCCGAGCACCTTCTCTCTAGTAATCTTGACTGAACTCAGTTCTGTCCCCTGAGACCCTTGACTATCAGGTATATTGCTGATGTCTTCCACAGTGAAGACTGATGCAAAATACTCATTTAGTTCCTCTGCCATCTCTTTGTTACCCATTATAATCTCTCCCGCACCGTTTTCAATTGGTCCTATATCTACCCGTGTCTCTCTTTTACTCTTCATATATTTAAAAAAACTCTTAGTATCCTTTTGTATATTCCCAGTCTTCTGTTTTCCCACCAATTTTTGCTTCCTTGTATGCCCTCCCTTTTACTTTTATTTTAGCCTTAACCTCTTTTGTTAGCCACATTTGTGCCATTTTTCCATTCATAACCTTCTTCTTTCTTGGAATATATCTATCCTGCATTTTCCTTATTTCTTATAGAAATTTCATCCATTTCTGCTCTGCTGTCCCTCCATCTAGCTTACTTTTCCAATCAATTTGGGCCAGTTCCTCTCTCGTGCCACTGTAATTTCCTTTGTTCCACTGAAATATTGATACACCTGATAACAGCTCTCCTTTTCAAATTTGAAACTGAACTCAAATCATATTATGATCACTGCCTCCTAATGGTTCCTTATGCTCACAAGTATTTCTCTACTGCCTGATATCTAATTATCTGTTGTAGCTCTAAGGTGTTACAGTTTACACATTTTGTAAATCTTTTTGATGGTGAACCAAGAAACATATGGTACAATAGGTTTAGTTATGAATTATTGAGCAGCTTTTTTCCACTTCTGATATGTAAATCCTGTTCCATTACTTTAGTGCAATCTCACTTCTTTCTTTAAAAATCTGTGAGAAAATTATAAACCTTACATCCTGTCCATTTTCATAAGTTGGGTTTTTGTTCTTCTCTATGGACAACTTCTCATTATAAATCTTGTCTTCTGCGCATTTATATTTCATTCAAGGCCAAAGACTATTCTTTATGGTCTTTTTGCTAAAAATCCTGTTGTACCCTGCCATGGATTTTTTCCTTTTCTTTTAATTCTGACTCTAGCCAAAGAAGTCTATCTTGGCTATGCACAGTTTTGCCAATAGGTTTGTCAAAAAAAAATTACTCACTTACTCAGGAATATATTTTTCATGTGTACTTCAGGTTTTCCTCTAATGAATATGGTCTGATACAAGATGGCACATTTACAAATACTCCTGTTGTCTCAGATAGGGGGTAAGGCGATGGTAAAACAGTCGATCCTTAGTTTAGTTTGAAATGGACTATTGTAGCGGTTGCTACCGCGGAATAAAACAAGACTCTACTCGGAGGATTGCCAAACAGAACTGGTTTATTTTCCCGCCTTGCGCGGGTCCTTTAAGGGAGAATGTTCCCGCCCAAAACAACCGGCAATGACGTAAGTCCTACGTCATCAGGACTTTCCCGGGCGCGGGTTCTCCCCGTCGCTCGGAAAGACGAGGCCCGCCGCCATCTTGGGCCTCGTCGCTCCAACGCTGCGCGACCCGACTGCCGAGCCGGTTCGCCCGACTAGACGGTGAGTCGCCACACTATGGTTAGTGTAATTCGCTTATTGGCTTGTCTGGTTTGAGGAAGGATTATTTAATGCCTATTGATTGCAACCTTTCAAATCTAAATTTAATTTTGCCTTTAAGTGTAGCACAATTCCAAAATTCTTCCCATGAAACCTCATGATGGAAAACAGCTTGTTTGTTAGGTCTTAAAAGCAAGCGCGACCTGCACAGATTTTATTTGACCATTCCCTCAAACTTCACATGCAGTTGAAACTTAGCTTTGCTATTTCCTTTCTCTACTGTAGCTTTAGTCAGAAATATTTGTGCAGGTTTTTAATGATGTTCAAGAGGGGGACAATCACTGACAAATCGTCAATACAGAAAAACCCAATGCTGAAAATTTCCTAGATGATTTTGATATGGATGAGGATATGTGGAGAAGTTCTCTTTATAACCTTTCATAACCTCAGAGAAATTGGCTATCTATGTCACCACCAAATTACCTCTGTGCAGTCAACAGTAATTCCTCTGATGCAAATTCTTCATGTGAAACTTCCAGGATTTCTGCACCCTTCTAATTTTGGCTTCTCATACATTCCTAGTTTCAATCATTCCTTTTTATATCTTTGTTGTTCAAGCTCTGCAATTCAATTCCTAAATGTCTACCTTTCCACATTACTTTCTCCCTTTGTTATTTATTAAAACCTCCTCTTTAAGCATTAAGCCATATATCCTGGTATCTGCTTCTATTCCAGGTTGCTAATATGTTATCATAAAAAGTGAATAAGGCTGGCAAAGGGCGGTATTTACTGTCCATCTATAATTGTCCTCGAGAAGGGAGTGGTAAGCCACCTTCTGCAGTGCTTCTAGTGAAGTTATTCCACAATGTTGTTTAGTAGGGAGTTCCAGAATTTATTCCTCATGATGATGAATAAACTGCAATATATTTCCAAGTCAGGATGGAGAGTGATTAGGAGGGGAACCTGCAGGTGGCTGTATTCCCAGGTACTTGTTCTTGTTCTGGACATGTAGAGGTCATTAATTTAGGGATGATGCTGAGATAGCTTAGTCGCTTAACTGTGATGCATTTTGTAGAAGAGACACATTGTAAGTAGCCAGATTCACCAAACGTGGACGGAGGCCATTCAAACAGGCTGATTTCTCCTGGGCAGTGTTAAGTTGCTTAAGTGTTGTTGGATATGTCCATCCGAGAAGGTAATTTATCACTTTTCCAACTTGTGTCTGGTGCAATGGTGGAAAATGTTCGGGGTGTCAGGGCTGAGTTACTCAGTACAGTTTACTCAGCCTCTGATAAGCTCTTGCAGTCACAGTATTTATGCGTTTGTTACAGTTGAGTTTCTGGTTAATGATGACTGTCCCACAGTCTTCACCCCAGGATTCTCAGCTTTTATGTTAAAGACTTTCACTCCCACATTTGGAATTAAGCTCTTTAATTCATATTTAGATTGAGGCACTAGGGAGGCCTGGACTTGAGCATGCTGGCAAAAACAACTGGTGTGAGCCGATTGTTCAGTAAGTGATGCTGAATATGCTTAATAGTACAATCAATAATACTTTTCATCACTTTACTGATGATTGATAGACTGGAACAATTTGCTGCTTTTTGCGAACAAAATATATCTGTGCAACTTTGCACATTATCAGGTAGGTACCAGTGTTGTAGCTCTCCAATTCTTCCCCTCTACATCTTTAAACATACTTATTTTCTCACTTTTCCCAATTTTGATGAAGGATCCATTGACTTGAAATGTTAACACTATTTCATTATCCACAGATGCTGTCTGACCAGCTGAGTATCTCTTTCATGTTCTGCTTTTAAATGCTGCTAATATGTGCTAGCCCTAATTCCGTTTTTTTTTCTCCATAGCCCTATATCTTCCTCAGCTTCCTCAGTTATATACTTTTCCTACTGGTGGCAAAGCATTCAGCTATTTCTAAAAACCCATCATTGGTATTGGTATTGATTTATTATTGTCACATGTACCAAGGTACAGTGAAAAACTTGTTTTGCATGCCATCCATACAGATCATTTCATTACTAAAGTGCATTGAGGTAGTACAAGGGAAAACAAAACAGAATGCAGAATAAAGTGTTACAGTTACAGAGAAAGTGTAGTGCAGGCAGACAATAAGGTGCAAGGCCAATATGAGGTAGATTGTGAGATCAAGAGTCCATCTTATCGTACTAGGGGACCATAACAGCAGGATAGAAGCTGTCCTTGAGCCCGGTGGTACATACTTTCAGGTTTTTGTATCTTCTGCTTGATGGGATGGGGGAGAAGAGAGAATGTCTGGGGTGGGTGGGTTCTTTGATTATGTTGGCTGCTTTACTGAGGCAGTGAGAAGTGTAGACAGAATGCATGGAGGGGAGGTTGGTTTCCATGGTGTGCTGAGCCGTGTCCACAACTCTGCAGTTTTTTGTGGTCACGGGCAGAGCAGTTGCCATGCCAAGCCATGATGCATTCAGATAGAAAGCTTATATGATGCATCAATAAAAATTGGTAAGGGTCAAAGGGGACATGGCCTCATTGAGGAAATAGAGGCGCTGGTAAGATTTCTTGTCCTGGCGTCTATGTGGTTGGACCAGGACAGGCTATTGGTGATGTTCACTCCTAGGAACTTGAAGCTTTCAACCTTTTTCACCTCAGCACCGTTGATGTAAACAGGAGCATGTGCACTGCCCTACTTCCTGAAGTCAATGACCTGCTCTTTTGTTTTGCTGACATTGAGGAAATATCACTAGGCTCTCTATCTCCTTCCTGTACTCCGACTCATTATAATTTGAGATTTGACCCACTACGATGGTGTCATCTGCAAACTTGTAGATGGAGTTGGAGCAGAATCTGGCCACAAAGTTGTGAATGTATATGGAGCAGAGTAATTCCCTCCTCTAATGTCTCCCTTTTTTTTTTAGCTTGGTATCAATTTTTGAAAGACCATGTATAAGTGAAGTTTTATTGCATTAAAGGAACAGAAACACATGTTTGAAGTGCTTTAGAATAGCTTTGGAAAAGTCAGACATGAACAACATGCTCTTTACACACCACTGAACTCAATTTATTGAAAAAAATCTCAATGCTGGTGTTTAAAATCTCTTTAGTGTATGATGTACACAATTCCTCCCTTAACTCTCACCAACTCTATGCCTCACTGAAAACATTAATCTGATAGCTTTTTATTGTTAGTGAGTGGAGATGGCTGGGTGGGAAAAAACAATCCTTTGTCGAACTATGTGACAATGGAGTAGCTATTATGTTGGACTGTAAATTGATAATATGGTGGGTTTGCCAGCAAATAACTTTAATTGGACTTATATATTCACTATTGACATTCTGGCCAATTGTGTAGTATTTACTGTGGCCTTTACCACTTCATATACCATGAAATAACCAGAAGCACAATTTAAGTATGCCCTATTATTTTCACCATTATTTGTTTTTGGAGGTGGGATGGATTGTGGGATGGACAGTAGTTACATCTGCTCACTTGCTAACCATGACATCTCATTGTATGAGCATACTGTCTCTGCTCCTAGTTTGTCCATCACAGCTGGTACCAACAGTACAGCCAGTGGATAAGCCATTCCATTGCTAACACTGCTTTCTGAGTTTTGGAATAATTTTGTGCACTGAAAATTAACAGCTTTGGACACTAACACACGTCTGGCCAGACTGGTACAGAAGTACTGCAAAGGCAGCTGAAAAGAATTTTAAATAACTTCTGGTGACAATTCAATCACTGTCAGAATGACACTCCATGGCTGCACTGTTCCGGTTATAGACATGCAAAGTTGAGTGTCACAAGAGAGCCATAAATATCGTCACTTCCAGATTCTTCTACAATGACAGCAGTTGGATTAGTTTTTTGTACATAATTTTGTCATCAAAATAAAATTCACCAGAGAACTTGACCATGAGATTACATTTAAGAACTTTAGTGAACCACATGATTCAGTGCTAAGAATAATTGAGTGATCTGTGGGATAATAAAATTCATAGCTTGTGCTTGACCATGCAGATTGCTGAATTTTGCTGAATTTAATAATAACATATGATATTAATATTTTTTGTGATCTTTCTTTTCTGCTATCTCTATGTCATTATCAGTCAGTAGCCACAAACTGACTCACAGCCCAGCCCACTGAATTTATCTGTGAACTTGAGAAGGAACCATCTTAACTGGTAGTTGCTTCTGCTCGTGAAATTCTACTTCTGTGAATGCCTGGCTTTTGAACTATAAGGTGTCCAATGAATTCAATCATATCACCACCATTGTTTCTCCGTGTTAGATGCCTGTAGTGAGATTATTTTGTAATGACGTTGCCAGTTGCCTGAGCTAGAACATGGTGAACTTGAGAATGGGATTATTTTGAGCTCTCAAAATTAGCATTATGGAAGTGAGTCCTTCTGTGCTGTTTCTTTAACACCATTTATGAAGTTGTGATGTGAAACAGATAATCCCTCTCCTTATAAAATGTTATTTTACACAGCAAAATTTATAAGCTAAAGATGGCATGGTAGTGCAGCGGTTAGCATGATGCTATTACAGTGCCAGCGATCCAGGTTCAATTCCGCCGCTGTCTGTAAGGAGTTTGTACGTTCTCCCCGGGTCTACATCGATTTCCTCCGGGTGCTCCGGCTTCCTCCCACATTCCAAAGGCGTACAGGTTGGGAGCTGTGGGCATGCTATGTTGGCACTGGAAGAGTGGCCACACTTGCGGGCTGCCCCCAGCACATTCTCAGTAATGCAAAAAGGCGCATTTCACTCTGTGTTTCGATGCACGTGTGAGTAATAAATAAATATCATCATATATTCCACATATCCCCAATCCGATGAAAATAAATATACTCTAATTTCAAAACGTGTCCCTTAAATTTGTAGATACAAGAGACTGTTGATGCTGGAAATCTGGAACAACACACAAAGGAGCTGGAGGAACTCAACAGGTCAGGTAGCATCTATGGAGGGAAATGGACAGTCAACATTTAGGGTTGAGACCTTTCATCAGGACTGGAAAGAAAGAGGGGAGATAGCCAGTATAAAAAGGTGGGGTGAAGGGGTGGAGCAAGAGCTGGTGGGTGATAGGTGGATCCAGGTTGGGGGGGGCGGTGGGTTGATAGGCAGGTGAGGGAGGGGTGAGAGTGGGAATGATATAAGAAGCTGGGAGGTGATAGGTGCAAGTGACAAAGGGCTGAAGAAGATGGAATCTGATAGGAGAGGACAGTGGACCATGGAATAAAGGGAAGGTGAGGAGGGCAACCAGAGGGAGGAATGTGTGGGTGATTGGCAGAGCAAAAGGGCGGGGGAGGAGAAAGATGGAGTGATGGGGACTGGAGGGCTAAAGAAAAAAAGGGGCACAGAGGGAGTGGTTACAGGAAGTTAGAGAAATTGAGGTTCATGCCATCAGGTTGGAGACTACCAAGGCGGAATATGAGGTGCTGTTCCTCTAATCTGCATTTAGAGGAGGCTGTGGACAGACGTGTCGGTGTGGGAATGGAAAGTGGAATTAAAATGGCTGGCCACTGGGAAATCCCGGCTGGTATGGCGGATGGAGCAAAGGTGCTCGACGAAGTGATTCTGCCATCTGTGTCGGGTCTCACAGATGTAGAGAAAGCCGCACCGGGAGCACTGGATGCAATAAATGACACTGATTGATTCACATGTGAAGGACTGCCTCACTTGGAAGGACTGTTTAGGGCCCTGAATGGTGGTTATGGAGGAGGTATAGGTGTAACACAGCATAATTGCTGGGATAAGTGCCTGGAGTGGGATCAGTGGGGAGGAACGAGTGGACAAGGAAGTCACGGAGAGAGAAATCCCTGCAGAAAGTGGAGAGGGGAGGGAAGATGTTCCTGGTGATGGGATCCTGCTGGAAATGGTGGAAGTTGTGGAGAATGATATGTTGGATGCATGTGCTCCTGGGGTGGTAGGTAAGGACTAGGGGAACTCTATCCCTGTTCTGTATTGGGGTGTGGGGGGATGGGGTGAGGGCCCCATCGACAGCAGTGGGAGGAAACCCTGTTTTCTGAAAAAGGAGGACATTTTGCATGTCCTGGAGTGGGAAGCCTCATTACAAGAACGGATGCGGTGGAGATGGAGGAACTGAGAGAAGGGAATTGCGTCCTTGCAAGTGACAGTGTGGGAAGACGCGTAGGAGGCAACTGTGGGAGTCAGTGGGTTTGTAGAAGATGTCAGTGGATAATCTGTCTCCTGAGATGGAGACAGAGAGATCAAGAAAAGGGAGAGAGATGTCAGAGATGAACCAAGTGAATTTGAGGGCGGGGTGGAAGTTGATAAGGAAATTGACAAGCTCTGCACAGGTGCAGGAAAAGGCAGTTATAAATGTAGCAGAGAAAGAGTTAGGGAGTGTTGCCGGTGTAGTTTAGGAACATGGATTACTCCACATAGCCAATGAAAAGGCAGGCATAACTAGGGCCCTGTGAGTGCCCATGGCTACATCTTTGGTCTGGATAAAGTGAGAGGAGCTGAAAGAGAAATTGTTGAGGGTGAGCACCAGTTCTGCCAGACGGAGGAGGGTGGTGGTGAAGAGGAATTGGTTGGGTCTGTTATCCAGAAAGAAATGGAGAGCCCTGAGGCCTTCCTGATAGGAGATAGAAGTGTACAGGGACTGGACGTCCATGGTGAAAATGAAGTGGTCAGGGCCAGAGAACTGAAAGTCGTTGAAGTGGTGGAGAGCATGTGAAGTATCATGGATGTAGGTGGGAAGTGACTGAACCAAGGGGGACAAGATGTAGTCGAGATACCTCCCCCCACTCATCTGGATCCACCTATCACCAGTCAGCTCTTGCTCCACCTCTTTCCCCCCACCTCCATCTTTTTATTCTGGCTATCTCCCCTCTTTCTTTCAAGTTCTGATGAAGGGTCTTGACCTGAAAAGTCGACCATCCATTTCCCTCCATAGATGCTGCCTGACCCACTGGGTTCCTCCAGCTCTTTTGTGTATTGGCCCTCAAATTTGTACTTTTGTTTTCTAACACTGTGCTTAAATAGATCTTTTATTTGATGCTAAAGTTAAATGATGTGGGATCTCCAGTGACTAATATAACAAATATTCACTTATCAGTTATTTAGCTGAGTGAAATATATTTTATGTTTATGTTTCACAGAATATTGTTATGAGTAAGTATAATATGTTGAAACTATGAAAATAATTCATTATAGTTGACTCAATGGTGATTAAGTGAGGTAACAACAATTAATTTGCTGTATGTTTTAATATGTTGACAAGAATAACTATTACTTGAAATAGGCTTTAATATTTATAATCAACAAGCACATCATTTAAAAAGGAGAAAACAGATTTTGCTTTCTTACTTGTGCATGTAAGGCCCTTAATAAACCAGGTGTGAGTGTTGGTTTGCACGGAGGTAGAGATGATGAATTTTCTTCCTTTGATTTTTGTGCACGGAATCCTCCATTTGCCATATTGCTAAAGTAACTGCAAAGGAAACATATGTATTAATATCACCTTTCACATAATGTAACAAATCTGCTGACACAAGATTACCTGCTGCTTGCCCTTGCCACCATGATTTTTCTGTCAATATGCTTGCAAAAACAGCCATCAGCTGGGACACTGGCTCCCAGCATATCAGCAAGCCCCAGTGCATTAGTGCAATCCAAGGCCTTTCCCAGTGCAAGTGACCATCTGTATGAACAGAAGTACTTTGACAGCCAGTGAAACTCCTGCCCAAGTCTCATTGGCTGTCAAAGATTTCGTTAGCATTCACAATGTTTCAAGAATTTCAAAATTTCAAGAACACCCAGGAACTATTAAAAATTAAAATAACATTAACATAGAAGTATAAATTACTAAGTAATAAAATATTAAAGGAAATAGCTGCTAAGAAAAACTCGCATACACCTTGAAACAATTAACTAAATTAAATCTAACAAAATTAAATGAAATAAAAAGTCTACTTCCTTTTCTTCAGGTAGCTATTTCTTCCCATTCATTTCAATGGGGCTGCTGTATTTCTCAGTGAGCAGATTTCCCGATCTGGGAAGTCTGTTGAAGTTTGTTCTTTCTAAATGGACTTCCATGAGGAACAGTATTGCCAGCTGCGATTACATAGTAACAACTTCCACCAATCAGGGCATGCAACATCACACACTACACTGCACCATTCCCAATTTTTACAGCTTGTATAGCTATTAAGGTATGGTATGAAATATAGGGCTCAATCAACTACTTCCCTCTCCTTTCCAGAAGATGACTCATAACTAGCACTGGCAACCATAACCCAAAAGGGATGAATGTGGGCAGGTCCAACAGCTCACTTCACCCCTGCCCCACCACTCAGGTGTTGCCATTATTGGAGTGGCCATTACTGATATCCATTGGTCACAGTTGCTATCGAAGTAAACACTGAGTTTTTACTTAGTTCTCTTCTCCACATTCTAGTTCCTCTATTCCTAAGTCTCACTGCTTTATAAGCTGCCAATAATGTAAGTATTAACCTCTTTCTTTCCATCTCCACCTTCTGTAACTCTCTCCTTGTGCTTTTCTCCATTTAGATAGCCAAGAACTCCCACGCTGTCAGGCAGCAGCAGCAGAAGAGATATAATTATGGAACTGAGTCACTCAGCAGTTCACAGCCAACAATTCAGCTATCCAGCCGTCATGAAGTTTAAAGGTTAGTTTATATAGTGAACGTGTTCTGATCAGATAACCTTCAGAGAAACTTCTAAATTGCACTTGTTTGTCTCATTTCTAACTTGGCAATATCTGCTTATAAAATTGCCAATGTGTTTTCCACAGAGCTGATATCCATCAGCTTAAAAGTTACAAGATTTACCAAAAACAGTTTCTTGAATGAAAAATTAATCAAAGTTAAACACTAAATTCACAGTTCACTTGTGGAGAAGATACATCAAGACTATATAATTAAGGTCGAGTAATTTTGCCATATGTAGATCCTTTGTGACAAACCTCATTTGATAATTGCAGAGAACTGTGCAAATCAGATCATATCTCGTACTTCCAGTATATCTCCTCATTCTTAATTGTCTCTAAAGTGGTGAAGTGGCAGTCATGCCAAATATCTTGGAGCTGTCTATTATCTTTATATCCTATAGAACTTTAGGATTTACACGATGAGAGGATCTAAGTAAAAAAAAATATGTTCTAAAATACTTAGCTTTCAAATATAACCTACTCTGTAGACCACTGAATAATATCTGAAGGCTGAGCCCTGATGCAGTCTTTAGTGTACTGTTTCAGAATATCAGGAAGTTGTGTTAGAGGGGCTATTTTCTGCGAAGAAGGCATCCTTAACAGTCCTGTAGAAACATTGAATTAAATTTGTTCACATTGATATAAATATTGAGAACAAGTACAGTATTCCTCATATTTAAATAGCTGGACAAAGGTAAGTAGGGCATTCACAAACTGTTAGGTCAGGACTGTAGACTGACTTATTCATGTCGGATGGAAACACATCATCAACAAAATTGCAATCAAGTAAATATCTAGCCTTACTGTATGTGCAAAATGTCATGGTTTTGAAGTCTTGTTATTGACTTTTCTTTGTTACTAATTTGTTATTATATTGCTTGGGTATTTGATGCAGTTTCAACAAGTTGAGGATAATGTGATAGGATATTTAAATGTTATGATAGCAAAGCTGTATTAAGCTATGACTCTATGACTGGGCTGTCATGTGGTGGCATACTAGTGCTACTGTCAAGGCTGTCTGACCTCCTCACTCCCTATGGTGTTGGATTATTCCAGTTGTGTGTTTCGGGTCATTCAAAATATTTCAGTTGTGCATCTTGAGTTTTGCATGAGGAACATTGGGAGGGAGGCCAATGAACTGGCACATGCAGTTCTTACGCGACCATTGCTCTAAATTCAAGAGGTGTTTAAGTTTAAAGGTAAGCATTTATACTGACAGGTGGCAAAAATGTCTGCATTCTTTAGAAAGGCTGATTAAAAATATTAAAATCATTTATAGCCATTCTACAAAGTCTTTAGGGGAAAGTACAAGTGACCAGTCAAAAAAGGTGAAAGATATGAAGGAACAAATTGGAGTTTACTGGTGAGCAAGTTAATGGCCAGAATCATAGAACCATAGAACCATAGAAAATAGGAGCAAGAATAGGCTATTTGCCCCTTTGAGGGCACCATTCAACATGATCATGGTTTATCACTTACATCCTGTGTTTTCCCGATATCCGTTAATCCCTTTGACATTACGAGGTATTTCTACTTTTTTTCTTGAATATATTTAAATATTTAAAGTCTTGGCTCGCCACAATCTTATGTAGTAGAGAATTCCACAGGTTCTCCACCCACTGAATGAAGAAATTTCTCCTGATCTCAGTTCTAAATGACATACCCCATATCCTGAGGCTGTGACCCTGATTCTGGACACTCCAGTCAGTCCTTGTATCTAGTCTGTCTAGTGATGTTGGAATTTTAATGTGTGTTTCAGAGATACTCTCTCATTCTTCTATATTCCATTGATTATAGGCCTAAGGAACACAAACTTTCCTCATTCATCAGTTCTGCCATCCCAAGAATCAGTCTTGTAAACATTCATTACACTACCTCCATGGCAAGAACACCCTTTCTCAGATATAGACCAAAATTGCACTCGAGATGAGGTTTCACCAAAGCCTTGAATGGCTGTAGGGAGGCATCCTTGCTCCCATGTTCAAATCCTTTTGCAATGAAGACTAGCATACCATTTGCCTTCCTAACTGCTTGCTGCACCTGAACGCTTGCTTTCAACAACTGTGTACAAGGATGTACAGGTCAGATTTCACCTTCCATTTTCCCAATCTATCATCCTTTCTTTAATAATCTGTCTTTCTGTTTTCAGAAGCAAAGTAGATAACTTCACATTTATGCATTAAACTGCATCTGCCCATCCACTCAACTTATTTAGATTATAATTGCCGTCCTTCTCACAGCTCACACTCCCTACCAGTTTGTGTCATCTGCAAAGTTAAAGATGTTACATTTAGTTCCCACATTCAAACTATAATATTTTGCTGGTAATTTGGAGGAAAACAGCTGACTTGGTGCACCTCGCAGATCAGCAGCAATGCACCTGACCACTGGCCCCCCAACTTTATGCCAGCCAAGGTTGGGGCATATCATGTGCCCTTATTCTTTTTAATGGGCTCTGCCAACCTTGTAAAAGGTAAAGTTGGCCAAAATGTGTGTTTATTTTTCTTTATTTGACTGTATATTTATATTTTAATTTATTAATATGAGATAAATATCTTTAATTACTTTACTATTTTTATTTTTTTGAATCTTAATCTTTTAAATTATTTATATCTATTTAGACTGATCTTAATCTCTCATCAGTGGTATTTAGAAACAGTTAAAAAGACCTTTTACAGCCAAGCTGTTAAGGCAGGGACTGGGGTCTGAAGTTCGTGGACCTCTCATTTTGGCAGCAAGACCTGGAGATGGTTGGGAGGCACACAGCTGCAAATGTTTTGTGTAGCTGAAAGTGTAAATAAGGGGCATGCTTGAGGTACAGACTGTGCCAAGAAAGATTTGGGTCATTTTGTTGCTGCATGAGTTAGCTGCAATGAGCGTGACTGATGCTTCAGAACACCCATGCAAAGGGAGCTGTTGCACCATGCCTAGCAGAAAATGGTGGCTGTACTGAGTACTGCCCACAATATTTAGAAATTCCTTCAGGAAAATACACTGGACTTTAATGGAGAATGCAAGCTAAGATTTAAACAGGCAATACTGTGCATAAGGTAGCAGGTACATTTCACAATGCATTTACCTCTCACCAATGCCAAGCTTTCATGCAATCTTATAAAGCTCTTTTATTGAATCTTCAGCATGCCTGCAGCTCATCAGAGTCAATGGGCTGAATACAAAATACTGTCAAGAGATTGCCATATTTGTATTCTAAAGACTTGAAAGAGGATATCATTGAACTCAATTACTGTAGGAAATGTGATTTTTCAAGTTTTGGCTTGCATATCATGGAATATGCTAGCTATTCCATTTCTGGTCAGTAATCATTTTGGTGTAATACTTTCATATTCACTGAGAATTAATCTTCATTAAATATTAATTTGAACCAAAGAATAGCATTGTGTACATTTCTGAGCACCAGAAATGAGGAAGAATTGAAAAGAAAAGATGCTGACAATGTCAGGTCAGATCGGGCAACATTGAAGAGAGAAACGGAGTTAAATTTTCAAATCAGTGGCTCTCCGTCAGAACTGGAAAAGTGAGAAAACAAGGGTATTTTAAGTTAAGAGAGGGAGAGGATGGAGAGAACACAGAGAATGTCTGTCAAAGGGTGGAGAATAAGGTTGTCCAGGTGACTCAATTGCTTTCAGTGCCATCTAGTTAATCATAGTTGATCGCTATTAGAAAGGTTAAAAAAGCAACTACATGGTGTAATTGTGAAATGCACAACAGAACAGTTGCTGGAAATCCGAAATAACAGAGCATGCTGGAAGACCCTCATTCAACATTTTAGGAACGGCTTCTTCCCCTCTGCCATCAGATTTCTGAACAGTCCATGAACCCATGAACATTACATCGTTATTCCTCTTTTGCACTATTTTTATGTAACTTAGAGTAATTTTTATGTCTTGCACTGTACTGCTGCTGCAAAACAACAAATTTCACAACACATGTCAGTGATAATAAACCTGCTTCCGATTTTCATAGAATCATAGAACAGTACAGCACAATACAGGCCCTTCGGCACACAGTGTTGTGCTGACCTTTAAACCTCGCCTAAGACTATCTAACCTCTACCTCCCCCCATATCCCCCCATTGGTATTGGTTTATTATTGTCACTTGTACCGAGGTACAGTGAAAAACTCATCTTGCGTACCGATCGTACAGGTCAATTCATTACACAGTGCAGTTACATTGAGTTAGTACAGAGTGCATTGAGGTAGTACAGGTAAAAACAATAACAAAAACAGTAACAGCTACAGAGAAAGTGCAGTGCAATAAGGTGCAAGGTTACAACAAGGTAGATCATGAAGTCATAGTCCATCTCATTGTATAAGGGAACCGTTCAATAGTCTTATCACAGTGGGGTAGAAGCTGTCCTTAAGTCTGGTGGTATGTGCCCTCAGGCTCCTGTATCTTCTACCCGATGGAAGAGGAATTTTAAAAGTGTAGAACGATTATAGTAAAGGTAATGAGTAGATCTGTAGAGAGCAGCTTGCAATATGTCACCACGCTCCGGCGCCATCTCCTCCATATGCTTATCTAGCAATCTCTTGAATTTAACCAATGTACCTGCCTCCACCACCACCCCAGGCAGCACATTCCACACCCCAACCACTCTCTGGGTAAAAGACCTTCCTCTGATATCTCCCTTGGACTTCCCACCCATTACTTTAAAGCCATGCCTTCTTGTATTGAGCATTGGTGCCCTGAGAAAGAGGCACTGGCTGTCTACTCTATCTATTCCTCTTAATATTTTGTTTACCTCTATCATGTCTCGTCTCATCCTCCTTCTCTCCAAAGAGTAAAGCCCCAGCACCTTTAGTCTCTCCTCATAGTCCATACTCTCCAAACCAGGCAGCGTCCTGGTAAATCTCCTCTGCACCCTTTGCAATGCTTCCACATCCTTCCTATAATGAGGCGATCAGAACTGGACACAGTACTCTAAGTGTGGTCTAACCAGAGTTTTGTAGAGTTGCATCATTACCTCGGGCTCTTAAACTTGATCCCACGACTTATGAATGCTAACATCCCATAAGCTTTCTTAACTACCCTATACACCTGTGAGGTAACTTTCAGGGATCTGTGGATATGAACCCCCAGATCCCTCTGCTCCTCCACACTACCCAGAATCCTGCCATTAACTTTGTACTCTGCCTTGGAGTTTGTCCTTCCAAAGTGTACCACCTCCGGATTGAACTCCATCTGCCACTTCTCAACTCAGCTCTGCATCCTATCAATGTCCCTCTGCAATCTTCGACAATCCTCCACACTATCCATAACACCACCAACCTTTGTGTCGTCTGCAAACTTGCCAACCCACCCTTCTACCCCCTCATGCAAGCCATTAATAAAAATCACAAAAAGCAGAGTTCCTAGAACCGATCCTTGTGGGACACTGCTAGTCACAGCCCTCCAATCTGAATGCACTCCCTCCACCACGACCCTCTGCTTTCTACAGGCAAGCCAATTCTGAATCCACACGGCCAAGCTTCCCTGGATCCCATGCCCTCTGATCTTCTGAAGAAGCCTACCATGTGGAACCTTGTCAAATGCCTTACCATGTAGAGCACATCTACTGCATTACCATCATCAATCTGCCTGGTCACCTCCTCAAAGAACCCTATCAGGCTTGTGAGACATGATCTTCACAAAGCCATGCTGGCTGTTCCTGATCAGACAGTGATTCTCTAAATGCCCATAGATCCTATCTCTAAGAATCCTTTCCAACAGCTTGCCCACCACAGACATAAGGCTCACTCATCTATAATTCCCTGGACTACCCCTACTACCTTTTTTGAATAAGGGGACAACATTTACCACCCTCCAATCTTCTGGTACCATTCCCGTGGACAACGAGGACTCAAAGATCCTAACCAATGGTTCAGCAATCTCCTCCCTCACCTCGCGGAGCAGCCTGGGGAATATTCCGTCAGGCCCCGGGGACTTATCTGTCCTAATATTTTCTAACAGCTCCAACACATCCTCTCTCTTGATATCAACATGCTCTAGAACATTAACCTTACCAACACTGTCCTCAGCGTCATCAAGGCCCCTCTCCTTGGTAAATACTGAAGAGAAGTATTCATTGAGGATCTCACCCACTTCCACAGCTTCCAGGCACATTTTCCCATCTTTGTCTCTAATCGGTCCTATCTTTACTCTCGTCATCCTTCTGCTCTTCACATAAGTGAAAAATGCCTTGGGATTTTCCTTAACCCTACTCGCTAAGGCCTTTTCGTGTCCCCTTCTTGCTCTCCTCAGCCCCTTCTTAAGTTCCTTCCTTGCTACCCTATATTCCTCATGAGCCCTATCTGATCCTTGCTGCTTACATCTTATGTATGCTGCCTTCTTCCTCCTAACTAGATGTTCCACATCTCTTGTCACCCATCGTTCCTTCACCCTGCCATTCCTTCTCTGCCTCACCGGGAGAAATTTATCCCTAACATCCTGCAAGAGATCCCTGAACAACAACCACATCTGCATAGTACATTTTCCTTCAAAAATGACATACCAATTTACACTCGCAAGTTCTAGCCTTATAGCCTCATAATTTGCCCTTCCCCAATTAAATATCTTCCTATCCTCTTTGCTCCTATCCTTGTCCATGACAATTGTAAAGGTTATGGAGCAGTGGTCACTGTCCCCCAAATGCTCACCCACTGATAGATCTGTCACCTGACCCGGTTCATTACCTAATACTAGATTTAATATGGCATTCCCTCTAGTTGGCCTGTCAATGTATTGGTATTGGTTTATTATTGTCACTTGTACCAAGGTACAGTGAAAAACTTATCTTGCATACCGATCGTACAGGTCAATTCATTACAGCTACAGAGAAAGTGCAGTGCAATAACGTGCAAGGTCACAACAAGGTAGATCGTGAGGTCATAGTCCATCTCATTGTATAAGGGAACCATTCAATAGTCTTATCACAGTGAGGTAGAAGCTGTCCTTAAGTCTGGTGATAACGTGCCCTCAGGCTCCTGTATCTTCTACCCGATGGAAGAGGAGAGAAGAGAGAATGTCCCGGGTGGGTGGGGTCTTTGATGCTGGCTGCTTCACCAAGACAACAAGAGGTAAAGACAGAGTCCAAGGAGGGGAGGCCGTGATGCACTGGGCTGCGACCACAGCTCTCTGCAGTTTCTTGCAGTCCTGGGCAGAGCAGTTGCCACACCAGGCCATGATACATCCAGATAGGATGCTTTCTATGGTGCATCGGTAAAAGTTGGTGAGAGTCACAGGGGACAACCCAAATTTCTTTAGCCTCCTGAGGAAGTAGAGGCGCTGGTGAGCTTTCTTGGCCGTGGCATCTACGTGATTTGACTAGGAGACAGATACTGTGACAGAAATCCGTCCTGGAATCACTTAAACCCTGCCCCATCTAAACATTTGGTACTAAGCAGGTGCCAATCAATATTTGGGAAGTTGAAGTCTCCCATGATAACAACCCTGTTATTCTTGACCTTTACAAAATTCGCTTCCCAATCTGCTCCTCAGTATCCTTGCTGCTACCAGGGGGCCTATAGAAAACTCCCAGTAGAGTAACTGCTCCTTTCTTGTTCCTAACTTCCAGCCATACTGACTCCAGAGAGGATCCTTCTACATTATCCACCCTTTCTGCATCTGTAATGGTACCCCTGACCAGTGACGCTACCCCTCCTCCTCTTCTCCCCCCTCCCCCCCCATCTCTTTTAAAACACTGAAATCCAGGAATACTCAGTATCCATTCCTGCCCTGGTGCCAGCCATGTCTCTGCAAGAGCCACAATATCACAGTACCGTGTATTTATCCAAGCTCTCAACTCATCACCCTTATTCCTGATACTTCTTGCATTTAAGTAAATGCACTTTAGCCCACCTACCTTTCTACTTTTATACCCTATACTCTGCTTCTCCTTCCTCAAATCCTCTCTATATGTTAGATCTGACTTTACTCCATGCACTTCTTCCACTGACCTATCCCTCTGGTTCCCATCCCCCTTGAAAACTAGTTTAAACCCTCCTGAACCACACTAACAAACCTGCCTGCAAGGATATTGGTCTCCCTCGAGTTCAGGTGTAACCCATCCACTCTGTACAGGTCCCACCTTCCCCAGAAGAGATCCCAATGATCCAAAAATCTAAAGCTTTGCCCCCTGCACCAACTCCTCAGCCACGCATTCATCTGCCATCTCCTCCTATTCTTACCTTCACTATCACGTGGCACTGGCAGCAATCCTGAGATTGCTACCCTTGAGGTCCTGTTCTTCAGCCTTCTGCCTAGCTTCCTAAACTCCCTTTCCAGGACCTCATCCCCCTTCCTACCTATGTCATTGGTACCAACATGTACCATGACTTCTGGCTGCATCCTCTTCCGCTCAAGAATGCTGTGGACCCGATCAGAGGCATCCTGGACCCTGGTACCTGGGAGGTAACATACCATCTGGGATTCTTGCTCACATCCACAGAGCCTCCTGTCTGTTCCCCTGACTATCAAGCCCCTATCACTATTGCCCTCCTCTTCTCCTCCCTTCCTTTCTGTGCAGCAGGACCAGTCCCAGTGCCAGAGACCTGGCTTCTGCTGCTTGATCCTTGTGGGTTATCCCCCTCAACAGCATCCAAAGCAGAAAACCTGTTACTGAGGAGAACAGCCTCTGGGGTCCTCTGCACTGTCTGCCTGTTCCCTTTCTTTTTCTCTCCCCTGACATTCACCCTTCTATCTGCCTCCTGGACCCTAGAAGTACCTGCTCTAAGGGGGGGGGGGGGGGTGACTGCCTCCCGATGCACAGCATCTACGTAACTCTCTCCCTCCCTGATGCTTCGCAGTGTTTGAAGCTGCGGTTCCAGCTCATCAACTCTGAGCCGAAGTTCCTCCAGCCTCATGCACTTACTGCAGATGTGGTCACTGTGCACCACAGCATGGTCCACTAGCTCCCACATCAAGCAGCTGCAGCACATCACCTTGCCCTCCATCTGAACTATTTTTTCCCTACCTAGTTGTTTTCTACTTAAAAGTTATAGCAATAGCAGTTAAACCTTACCCTTACTTACCAGCTACTCACCAGTGCTGTTGCAGATGGCCTCTGCCTCTTGATGCCGAAGAGAATAATAGATAAGTGGATTTTGATTCTAAATGTTGGGGTGAAACATGAGGACAATGGGAACTTGATCCTTTTTCTGCCTGACAAGGATATGAACTGTATCTCCACCATTTCCCACACTTATGGTACAACACCGTCTCCATCTAGCCCTGTCCTCCCCTTTCACCCTTCTATTTGGTATCATTCTCCTTTAAAATAGGGAAGGCTAAGAGGAAATTTGATATTAGTGTTTAAAATCGTAAAGTTTTGATAGTGTAAATTGGAATTGTTGAATAGTCAATAATCAGAGAGGAGCAGTTCAATGCAGTTCGCAGAGGTGACTTGTGCAAAAAAAGTAGCAAGTGCTAAGTATTGTCTGATAGGAAGTGCATACGTATTTCAAAGGGAAAGAGATAACAGAAGCAAAGTTTTCAGGCATGTGGAGAAAGAATGGAGGAGTGGGACTCATTGAAAACTGACATCAGCTTGATTGGCCAAATAGCCTCCTATCATGCTATACTATTCTTTCTTCTAATGGTCATATGGCCAAAGCTTACACAACCACACACAATTAAAATCATTACATTTTAGTGAAGAAGCATTAAGATAATAACTGTGATTAGTCATAGCTATATGCCTGAATTGTTATAATAACCTTCCTGTTTGCATTTCTTGTCATCCTAGTGCTCATGTGAACCAGTCTGTTTAGCTCAGTACTTGCCCTGTGTTCTCATTTTTTGGTGCCACCAAACTTCTTTGCGTGTGTGTGTTTTGTGGATGTGACAGAGGAAAGTGCTCTGATTGCATGCTTGTCCTAGTTTTGTTTTATGTACCATAAACTTCTGATTTGGCATTAAGCTTAGGAAGAGAGAGCGACTGACTAAATGGATGTAAGAAAAATCATCCTTGGAGAATGTCTACATTTTTCTTCATGCAAATTGTTATATTTCAACAGGTAGTTAAAATATAAATACAACTAGTTTTCTCACTTGGCTTTGCTTACAAAATAGTACATCAATTGCAGTTGATACCTCCCTCGAAACAGTGATAGTTTCTTTTGTTAATCATAAATGAAAAAAAATCAGGTTGAATTTTAAAGTTAAACAATGTTTCTTTAAAGAAACAATCAGGAAGACAAGGTAGGAGATGGAAAGAGAGAAACATACTGACCCACTGAGCAGTGGCCCCTGGGAACAAGAGGGTGTAGAGATGAGTTAGAGTTCAAGTGACTAACATGGTCCCCACATGAAATGAAGCTGGCAGCCACCAATCACTTCCATGTGCATTATTTTGCCCATTGTGTTTGCATGTCCTCAACTATCTGCCACTTAAAATGTTTGGAGATGTGCACAAATGATGAGATGACCTCAATTTTTAATTCAGAGTGAAAACTGATGGGTATTGTTAAGTGTTAAGCTGCATTGGATGGTTAGTGTGAGCACTTAATTGATTGACGGGATGTTCACCAAAGTGTGTTGGGAAACAGGCAGCCTGCCTATTTGCCAAGCATAGCTTCCAGTGCACTGCCCAATAGTTCTCAAAAGTGAACCTTTTCTGCCTGATTTCTTTGTAGCAGAATGGAGACAATTCATTGCACAGGAATGAGATGAAGGGCTGCCCCTAGGTTTTCAGAGACCTCACTGCATAGCAGATAAGGGAATAACTTAGAGGTTCTATTATGCAACACTTTAGAAGGATCCTGTGAGTGAATAACCAACGGATTGATAACTGAAGTGATTGAAAGGATCTAACCAGCAGCATCATCTTGGGGAACTGGCTTATGTGGAGGACAAGAGTGGTAGGGGTAAGGGAAGCTCTTCATATTTCCATCTTTCATCAAGATTTATTGTCATGATTCTTTAACCCACTCCTTCAACAATTCCCTTTCCCTTCTCTCCTCCATATAAAAAATATTTTCAGCATATTATCACAAAGCAGGCTGTGGAACTCTAGGGGGAAGGTTGGGGGGAATGCTGCTACCTGTACATTCCCCTCCAAATGACACACTATCCCGATGTGGAAGTATAATCATCATTCCTGCGTCATTACTGGATATAGACTCTGGATCTCTCGACTGCACAGCATTTTGAGTATACATTCACAGAAGAAGAAGGGGGCTTGTGTGCAATGTGCAATAAACGCTGTTCTTGTCAGCAACACTCACATCTCATAAATAATGGAAGAGAGCAACATTTCTGTTTTTATTAAAATAAATTTACCTCTTCAGTTGCACTATTCACACATGTATACAGCAGTCTCTTCTCACATCCAAAGGTTTGCACAACCAAGTTCTCCTCACAAAATTCTTCTTCATTTCACATTCCTAAACAAAACTGTACAGCCACCTTCTCACACCCTCATTGCACCTTGTTTCTTCAGCTCTCATCAAATGCATTACATAGCTATGTCTTATACATTTCCACTTTCTGTTTCAATCCACACTCACTAAGTCTCACTGGATAAAGTGGTGCACAATCAGGAGAGGTATCTCATATAAGAACTAAGTACATAGAATCAAACCTTTCAGCCAACATCCCACATTCTTCCATTGTCATCCCTACATATGTCCTTCCACATCAATGAATGGATGGTTCTATCATAGGTGGTAGGCACAATGGTATACAATTAGGAAGAAGTAGGTGGCCTTGGGAAGGCACAATATTGATTTCAGATTCGTAGCCATTCTTAGACATCATTTGCTCTTTCAATCCTAATTTTAAATTCTTCCATTGCTTTATTTTTCCCTAACTTTGACATTTTAGCCTTAATGATGAACTTAAGCCATTAATTTAATAGTGCGTGCAGTACCTCCTAGTCTTTTTCCAACCCTGGTTTTCCTTGCTTTTAACTGCTCTTTTCAAAAAAAGGTATATCAGGTCAAATTCGATCTTACATGTCCTGAATAGCATCCACCCACATCCACCCTGTCAAGTCAAGACCCTCAGGATCATCTGTATTAACTATTTGGATGATAGTGTTGTTAACATGTTTAGTAAGTTTGTGGATGACACCAAAATTGGTGGTGTATTGGGCAGTGAAGAAGGTTATCTAAGATTATAACAGGATCTAGATCAGCTGGGAAAGTGGGCCAAGTAATGGCAGATGGAATTTAGCTTGGATAAGTCCAAGTTGCTGCATTTTGGTCAGTTAAACCAGATACATTGTTACCTGAAAGTGGAGACACAGGTAGACAGGGTAATGAAGAAGGTGTTTGGTATGCTTGCCTTCATACACCAGGGCATTGAGTATAGGACTTCAGACGCCATGTAACAATTGTGCAAGATGTTGGTGAGACCACACTTGGAGTATTCTATACCGTCTGGTCATCCAATGGATGCAGAAAAGATTCAAATGATGTTACTGGGACTGGAGGGCTTGAGTTATAAGGAGAGGCTGGATAGGTTGGGACCTTTTTCCCTGGAGTTTAGGAGGTTGAGGGGTGATCGTACAGAGGTATATAAAATAATAGGGGTGTAGATACAGTGGATGGTCACAGTCTTTTTCCCAGGGTAGTGTGAAACTAGAGGGCACTGATTCAAGGTGAGAGGGGAAAGATTTAAAAGGGACCCGAGGGGCAACTTTTTTATGCAGAGGGTGGTTGTTATTTGGAATGAGCTGCCAGAGGGAGTTGTAGAAGTGGGTACAATTACATTGTTTAAAAGACATGTGGTCAGATGCATGGATAGAAAAGGCCTAGCAAGGATATGGGCCAAACACTTAGAAATGGGACTAGCTCAGGTAGACATCTTGGTCAGCATGGATTAGTTGGGCCAAAGTGCTTGTTTACATGCAATATGACTGTGATTAAGAGCTATTTAAATGGAAATAGTTATTGTTGTAATTTGAACCATCCCAGAACAATGAAAGATGTTTGTGATTATTGGAAGAGCACTTCCTAAACCCAAATCTTGTCAGTTGCTTTATTAACGACCTCTCAGACATTGGTATTGGTATTGGTTTATTATTGTCACTTGTACCGAGGTACAGTGAAAAGCTTGTCTTACAAACCAATCGTACAGGTCAATTCATTACACAGTGCAGTTACATTGAGTTAGTACAAAGTGCATTGATGTAGTACAGGTAAAAACAATAACCGTACAGAGTAAAGTGTCACAGCTACAGAGAAAGTGCAGTGCAATAAGGTGCAAGGTCACGACAAGGTAGATTGTGAGGTCATAGTCCATCTCATTGTATAAAGGAACCGTTCAATAGTCTTATCACAGTGGGGTAGAAGCTGTCTTTAAGTCTGGTGGTACGTGCCCTCAGGCTCCTGTATCTTCTACCCGATGGCAGAGGAGAGAAGAGAGAATGTTCCGGGTGGGTGGGGTCTTTGATTATGCTGCCTTCTTCACCAAGACAACGAGAGGTAAAGACAGAATCCAAGGAGGGGAGGCTGGTGTCTGTGATGCGCTGGGCTTGTGTCCACAACTCTCTGTAGTTTCTTGTGGTCCTGGGCAGAGCAGTTGTCATACCAAGCTGTGATACATCCAAATAGGATGCTTTCTATGGTGCATTGGTAAAAGTTGGTGAGAGTCAAAGGGGACGAACTAAATTTCTTTAGCCTCCTGAGGAAGTAGAGGCGCTGGTGAGCTTTCTTGGCTGTGGCATCTCCGTGATTTGACCAGGACGTGATTTGACCAAGTCAGAAGTGGGGATGTTTATTGATGGTTGCACAGTTCCAACCTCAGTTAATGAGGCAGTCTATTACTGCAGGCTGAAAAGCCTGGATAATACTCAGGCTTCAGTTGATCAGTGGCAAGTAACATTAATGCCACAAGTATCAGGCATTAACAATGCCTGAAAAGAGGAGTCTAACCACTTGGACTTCATGCAGTATCACATTTGCCATGTTCCCACAATCAACAATCGATTGCCACCCTTGAGCAGAAACTGGATAAACTGCACATGCACCGTGGCTACAAGAATTGTTCCAGTACCCTCAAAAGACTTAATCAAAACATTTGAGACAAAGCAACATACTTGATTAACACCCCATTCATTTGCTTAAATATTCTCTCCTTGAATGATCCAGTACAGCAACTTGCTAACTCCATTAAAGTGATTACTGACAGTTAGATGGACAAGGGCATCAGGAACATGGGAATTGCCTTCAAGTTCCTTTGTATTTCTCTTATCATCCTGATTGGGAAGTTTAACGTACAATTCTTTATCATTGCTGTGTCAAAATCTAGAAATCATGTCGAACAGCAATGTTAGATTACTTTCATAATACATTGATTGTAGTGGCCAAAACTGAAGGCTCACCACTCAAGGGCATTTGGGAATGGACAGTAAATACTGGGTTTGCCGACAATGCCCACATCCTATAAATTATTACGACAATGATGCAGACCAGCAAACCACGATCTGATTGAAACTGCATGAATTGTTAGTACAAGACTATAGATCTGGTTCAGCTTTGGTGGCAGTGTTAAATAAGGAGATCAGAATCTATGTGCACTGATTCCATGTGATTATTGAATTGATTCTTGCTGGGACTAATGTTGAGCAGATGAATTGTGGTTACAAGAAGTGTTTGGGGACAACAGGTGGGGCTGGGTCCTCAGGGAGTGCCTTATTCCAGCATCTCATTAACAGACACCATAGATTGGCTGCTTTTCTCTACTCTTTGGCCTTGATTTTTCTTTTCCAGGTTGAATTGTACCCACTTATTTAATTGTGGCTAAGGGAATTAAGAGAAAACTTCTTGGGATGCGCCTGATCTGGCAAGGCTGTATTTATTGCCCAGTGCTAGGCATCCTCAATGGGTGTGATGTGCTTGCTGCTTGAACTATTGCAGTTCTTTTGTTAAGATGCTGCCACCTTTTTCACATGAGAAATTGTGAAACAAAGGATAACTTAACAAAATGTCTTCCTTCATGCTAATCTGATATTTGTCTTTCTTCAAACAAATCAAAAATGTATACTGTCTAATTTGATGCAGATGTGAGAAAGGGACATACGTACACAGGCTTGCACAAACAGACATGCTGTGCCCACATCTGAAGTTTAAGGCACCAAGTGCAATTTTATAGATAAAATGCTTACTGGATACAAACATTGCTTGAGTTAAAATATTTGCCCAATGGGACTGTCCACAAATATGTTGTGTGGTGTGTTGATCCAACTAACGCAAGTAAAACATAAAACTTATGCTAAATTCCAGATGTAAGCTGTGCAGAGATGGGGATAAGTGGCTGCAGTACTGTTTGTAGTGGAGCAATGAGCCTTGCCATTGGCTCAAGACCTTTCTCTATCAGGACTCTGTGGTAGTGAATATGCAATGGCTGCCCCACGTTCAAAGAAATCACACACAACCAGCTTTCACTCCTCAGTGGAATCAAGTCACCATCTAGCCCAAGGGACTGCTTAAGAAGATGGTCCTGCACTTAACACTAGCTGAAAATTTTCTATGTGCATGACAGGAGAGAGTTGAGCGGTACATCTTTTGTGATTGAATCACCTGTCAATAGTTATTATCAGGATCCTCACCTGAAGAATGGCCACCAAAACTTTATAATTGCTAATGAAACAACACCCAGTTTCAAACGTTGTCCAGGGGAAGGAGAAAGGAAAATGAGGAAATGGCAGAGTTTAAAAGGGAGGCTTGTAGGCTCGGTTGAAATTCTGTCACAGATAATATGATAATAAACAATATATTTAAAAAGAGTTAGATCATTTACTCTTTAGGGAGAGTTTAACAAATACCTGTAAACGTCTAGACTGCCCTGTACTGGCGTTGGTTTAAACGACAGCTTATAAATAACAATTCAAGTATCACGCTGATTTCTCTGTTGCGGGTTATTGTTGTTTTATTGCGCTACACTGTTTCTTAGCAACCCAGCGACGGCATAAATGATTTGACCACGTTCTGCCCTTTATCCAACAACCCAAATGTGGTCATTTCACCAGGTTCTCTGCCTGATGCATCATGACGTAATCAAACGCATTGATTTGATCATAAACAGCTTGAGCAAATTAATATCAAGCACATTAGACAGTCATCTGCCGTCGTTTTAAACTAGAATAATAAAATGTGTTTGTTTTGGTGTACTATTACACATGTTGAAATTGAACAGTAAAAATCCCTGCGTACTAGTGGCACATATCGTGTGTCTCGTCTCTTTAAATCACATAAGGATGCATCGTGTTGTTTCACAGAGAAGTCGGGTTCTATATGCACTGATCACATGTGATCATTGAATCGATTCTTGCTGGGACGAATGTTGAGCAGATGGATTGTGGTTAAAAGAAGTGTTTGGGGACAACAGGTGGGGCTGGGTCCTTAGGGAATTCCATATTCCAGCATCTCATTAACAGGCATCATAAATTACACTAAACTAACAATGATTTGGCTTTCGCTTTTAATCCATTTTCAATGTTAACGAAGTTATTACCATAAAGCGTCAATATCCCTCCTCTTGGCCAATACTATCATTTTAACCACATTGTTAAATGTGTACAACCCCCTCCTCCGCCATTTTGCGTAAAATAACATTTAATTTGAATTATAGTCTTTTTGGAATGTTCAGATCGTAATTGGGTATATACAATGCAAAATTCGAGAGGAATCGGATGTGGTTCAGTGCGTCGACAAACGCTAGAAGGCGCAATGTGGCCACTCCTTGGCGCAACGAGGCTGCAAATCCCGGCGACTGTGATTTATGTTTTGGAGATTTTCACCATTGCTCTCAGTGAGAAAAGAGTTTCTTAAAACAAGAGACCGCTCTCTTCTCATCATTGAAGACCCTTGTTGTTGTTTGGTGACTCTCCGCGGTCTTTGCTGCTGCTCATTTTCTTTCCAGCCGACTCGACACAAAATGTACTCCATCCGACGGCCGGTGTTTCTGGCTCCTCCCGGCCTCTTGTCATTGGGATAATTTCCATCGAAGGCTTTGCAGCGGTAGTTACATTGAAATACTTTATTCGCCGTTCATGTACGGCTCGTTGGAAAGAGTGGTTATTTGAAGCAGCTTTGGATCTAAGTTGTGGTGTAAAGGAGCTGTCACTAGTGGCAATGCATTGAGCCGAGCCCATGTGTAATCTATTGTTGTTGGTATTGTGATGCTGCTGCCGGAGAGAGGAGGGCGCCTTTGAACAATAGAGGACAAATGCAGAGACTTTTGGTCGAGCACAGCTTTCTCCAAAACACCACCACCTAACAGCAGCTGACAGCCAGCGCTGAATATGGAGCTCAGTGTGTAGAAGAAGTGGATGTAATTCTTTTGTATTTTCTGCATTGGGCGAACGATGAATTCCGCAGAAGGGACAGACGAGTGCGTCAACGATGGTGACATCGCAGCATTTTTCAAGACAGGTAACGGGGGGGGGGGGGGTGATTTGGGGAAAAGGTTGGGGTTGTGAGGATGGGAGAGAAGTGGTTTCGGTCCCGATTATCGCATGCAGCAGTATCCTCACTATTACTATTGCAATTCACGAGTTAGTATGACTGCTGTCAGGCCGACTTGCTTATAGCATTCATGCTTGTGAACATTAAACAATGAAACGGTTTCAGGAAATGTGATGCTGTAGAGTAAAATCTTGAGCAACGTGTCTAACAACTGTCATCCAGATAACGAGCATTCGTTCTTCAATTATTCTGATTTTTTTAAAGATTGAAGTGATTGATAACATTTTATCATTCTAATAAGAAAAGCAGGTCTGATGTCTTGGCATAATATCGCTACTCAGCTGCCGGGCCAAGTCTGTAGAATCAGCTCAATGGCGCTTTGTGCCTCCTTGGAAATCAGGATCGCATCATTTGAATTTTTGACAAATTATTGTCTTGTGCAAAATCACACCCTATGGGAAATTTAACCGATTAATTATTATCAACTCTGAAAATGTTCAGTTTCCTGTCAGGATTGCATGGATACATTTTACTTTTTTTTTAAATAATAAAAGCATATTGATTTTAGTTTAATACATTCAACAATTTTATTCAAACAAATTGAAGATGTTAGATGTATGCTACGCCGTTTCGAGAGCTGCCATCGAGCTGCACCTCAAACACCTAATACAATATTCGCTCTACACATGCTAGTGTTTGAGCTCGTAAGATCTGTTGCTAGAATCAGAGGGTCCGCCTTCACTA
Organism: Pristis pectinata; assembly: GCF_009764475.1. Classification (NCBI taxonomy): domain Eukaryota; kingdom Metazoa; phylum Chordata; class Chondrichthyes; order Rhinopristiformes; family Pristidae; genus Pristis; species Pristis pectinata. Next base: position 42,290,645 of record NC_067405.1, read on the forward strand.
CTCATTTGTGGATGTGCTGTGATATAGAAACATTGCAATTTGTAATCTATAAAGACAATAAATAGCAAACTTTCAGTTATGCTCTCAGCGGATAAATTGGGATGCTAGAAACTATAGTGGCCCAATTATTTTCTCTATCTACAAAATGCTAATGTTGAAGGATGCCTGTGTGGACACATCACAGTATGAGCCAACACATCATCCTCCTGTTTGTTAGTGCCACTGGAACATAATTATGATGGCGTCATAATAATGGGCAACAATTGTGTTACCATATAGGTTATACAACAATATAACCATTTTTAGTTGATGAGTTGCCTTCAGTTGTTTCTTTCTAACCAAAAATGCTTTCAGTCGAGGTGCGAAGAGATTCTGATATCTTGGAGTGGAGGTGAAGGTTATTTACTAACATTCGCGTTTCCCCACCCCACTGGATGTTTAATGGTTTGTTTTAAGAATAGCTCTTGCTTTCATGATGTAATGGATTTTTCTGAATTTTTAAAAATAACAGCAGTTCTAAATTTGGCATTGTGCTTCAAATAATCCCTTCCTGAGATTTTTTTTATGGCCGTCCAGGGTCAGGTGTGACAGTTGACAAACAGCAAGCCTGTTTTATCTTTATCTGTTGCAGTCGGTGGAGATGGATGCACAGCTGCTGTTCCTTGGCATGCAAATAGTTAAAGGTAACAGGCATTCAGGAGAGATTCAGGACTGATCTTGTCATATTCTGTTATTTTTTATATCTTATTAAGAATCTCAAATTGAATTATTGAAATGACCACGATGCAGTTATTTGAAGTTTGAAACTTTGAGTGTGTTATTGTCCTTAGAGCTCAAAATTCATTTGTATTTAGACTGTAAACTAGTCTGCCAGTCATGCTTTTGATCTTCTGCCACCCTCAACGATTACACAGCCATTCATTTCTTGGGTATTAGCTTGGTTGGGATTACTTCACCACTAATCAGATATTGTTAGTTATGGGTGAACATGAAACTGTAGTAGTTGCTTCACAATTAGTATTAAGGATGGGGAATGGAACTAACAAAGAAACAAGATCTAGCTACCTTTGTTAGAAGCTATGCTTATGGTACCAAATACAATTTGAAGTCATGGATAATTTCTGTTTTATCTGATAAAATTTGAAAGCAATTGTATCCATTGCAATGGCTGAAAATTAGGTATCATCTTAAATGCACAATGAAAATGGATTCTTTCATGGGATTATGTCCTTGGAGAGTAATGATCAGGCACATGCATTGACAGAAATTTGGTTCAGTGCATTCGTCAACACATGCTTGCAGTTGACTAAAACAAATGGGTGCCTTTTATAAACCTTGTTAATGATTAAAATAATTTTTAGTTTTAATTTTTAGTAACTTCAGTCATTGTCATAGAATAGCTCTTTAACTTTAAGAAAAGTGTTTATTGGTTTATTAGTCTTGCGATGTTTATGATTTATTCAGTTTTGTTTAAGCAAACAAATTTCATACTGTTTCAAAATGATGCACAGCAAAGTTAAATTAAGACTTTTTATGTTAAAAATGTAAAAATATAACATCAAATTTACTTCCTGACTTTCTTTTGCCAAGTGTATTCCTTTATTTTCTCAACAATATTATACCATAAATATCAATTATCTTGTAATTGTGGATACTTCCTGTTATGTAACACTTGTGTAACTACCATTATAGCTATATTCTAAATTGGCTTATTATTGGCACATGTACTGAGGTACAGTGAAAAACTTTGTTTTGCATGCTATTCATACAGATTATTTCAACACATCAGTACGTTGAGGTAGTACAAGGGAAAAGCAATAACAGAATGCAGAATATAGTGTTACAGTTACAGAGAAAGTGAAGTGCAGACAATAAGGTGCAAGGCCATGACGAGGTAGATTGTGAGGTCAAGAGTCCACCTTGAGGGAGGAGAAGAGAGAATGTCTGGGGTAGGAGGGGTTTTTGATTACGTTGGCTGCTTTACCAAGGCAGTGAGAAGTGTAGATAGACTTCACGGAGTGAAGGCTGATTTTCATGATGTGCTGAGCAGTGTCCAGAACTCACTGCAGTTTCTTGTGGTCTCGGGCAGAGCAGTTGTCATTCCAAGCTATGATGTATCCAGATAGGATGCTTTCTGTAGTGCATCCATAAAAATTGGTAGGGTCAACAGGGACATGCTGAATTTCCTTAGCCTCCTGAGGAAGAAGAGGCACTGCTGCGCTTTCTTGGCTGTGGCGTTGACGTGGTTGGACCAGGACAGGTTATTGGTGATGTTTACTCCTAAGCAACATTATGTCATGGTATGAGTTAAATTATTTCACAACTTTATTTCCAAAACTTCACCATTAACATGCCCAATTTTCACATCAATTAATCAACCAATTTGTGTGCCGTACTAAATTTGGCTTGCTAGCTGGTGCTATGGTCATCTCTACTTTTAATTCCCAGCATTCCTTGTTATTTAAACCTTTTTTTTAAATTAGGGCTGGCCCCTTGTGTGTTTGTTCACAGTACACTGCCACTTTGCCTGTTGACTTTTACAGTTGTGGAAAATTGGGCACACTGTTTGCCATTACATACTCTGTTGATTTCATATCATCAAATTTACTGCTCCTGAATCTATTTACTTTTTCAGATTGTTAGGATTCCTTATTGGAGTTTATTACTGAGTTTGTGCTTTGAACACAGCCTGTCCATGTTCCAGGTTTCTATCTGCTGATCTGTGCCATTGACTTTGTGGCTGGTGCTTTGTAAACATTTCCACATTCTCAGTTGAGCCTGCAGTTGCTGACTTCACAACATGGTGTTTCAGGCCTTCAATCAGTTCACATCCTGGCTGTATTCCCCCTACACACTCGGTTCTGATGCAGGGTCGCGACCTGAAAAGTCAACCATCCCATTGCCTCCACAGATGCTGTTTGACCCACTGAATTCCTCTAGCAGTTTGTTTATTGCTCCAGACTCCAGCACCTGCAGTCTTGTGCCTCCATTTTACTACTCCACTATGAATTTTCTTCAAGGCATGCTGACATTGAAGAAGTTCTCCTCTCTTTGATGGTACTTCTGTGAGTCTCTCTTTCACTGTTCTCCCATTGTTGTTTCTACTGCTCTTCCACTCTTTTGTCTCACCAAGACTTGGTACTACAATCACATGTCTTTCCTCAGTACGTGTTTGACACTGTCTTGTCCATATGGCTTCCAGCCCCATTTTCAGGCCTCCCAGTTCAGTCCCAGCCAGGATCTCAGGTATGTAGTTCTCCCAACAGTTTTCCCTCTGCATCCTATGATCTATCATCTCCACCATGTATTGTTACCTTCTATCTCTTTCCCTTTCCCTCTCCCACAGTTCTGGGCCTTGCTTTTTCAATTGTGCTCTGATCTGCAATTCTTATTTGTTCTTTGTGTTCCTGGCCTCCATGAAGGATTGGAAACTCTCCCAGCTCCAGGCCCCTGACCTCTATGGGTGCCTCCTCACTCTTCCCCTGCCCTGGACCCCACCACTTTCCCCCCCACCTCCTCTGATTCCATATCCCAACCCTATCCCTCTCTTCCCTCTCTCCTCTGACTCCCTTCCACTCTGTTATCTCCTGAGCGCTTGTCTCCCATAACCCCCTCTCTGGTGCTGAGTGTTCTGTCCTCAGCAGAGGCCTCAGCTTCTTACCCCTTCACCTGCACTTCAATCAGTTGTGGGCCTGACATGTTGTTAAGCTCACCTTCTGATATCTCCACCTCCATGCCTATTTCTTGCTCAAGGAGTCCTCATCCCCCACTGACAACCCCTTCACTCATCTCCAACACTCCCCTTCCTCTTGGACACCCCACTCTGGCCTTTTACCCTCTCTTGATCTTTTCATTTTCAGTTGCTGATGCGACATCAACTGACTTGATTTCTCCACTCCCCTCACCCACTCCAACCTTACCCCATCCAAACATGTAACACTATACTCACTTTACACCAATCTTGACCTCGTATCAAACCTGCAGACAAGGGCGGAATGACCTGTATCTTCCAATGGCCGGATGGCAGCTCTCGGACATATTATACCTCCCCTAGATTGTGACCCCACCAATGCACACCAGGCCACTGTCTCCCATACGGTTACAGATCTTGTCACGCCTGGAGATCTCCCCTCCACTTACCCAAGATCCACAAACAGGACTGTCCTGAGAGACCCATCGTTTCTGCCTCCTCTTGCACCACCAAACATAACTCGACTCTATACTGTCTCCCCTTGTCCAGTCCCTTCCCACCTACATCCAGGACACTTCTCATGCTCTCCACCATATTGACAATATCCAATTCCCTGGCTCCAACTTCCTCATCTTCACCATGGACGTCCAGTCTTTACACCTCCATGCCCCATCTGCAAGGTCTTAAAGGCATTTTGCTTCCTTCTGGAACAAAAACCCAACCAGTTCCCTTCCACTAACCCTCTCATTCACCTGGCAGAACTTGTTCTTGCTCTCAACAACTTCTCTTTCAATTCCTACAAATCAAACGCAAAGCCATGGGCACTTGCATGGGCCCTAGCTATGCTTGCCTTTTTGTTGGCTATGTGCAACAATCTTTGTTCCAAACCTACTCTGGCAATCCTCCCCAACTCTTTCCCTGCTACATTGACAACTGCATTGGTGCTGCTTCCTGCACTCATGCGGAACTCATCAATTTTATCACCTTTGCTAATAACTTCCGCCCTACCTTCAAATTCATTTGGATCATTTCTGACACTTCTCTCCCTTTTCTGGATTTTTGTATCTCCATCTTAGGAGACAAACTATACACTGATATCTACCATAAACCCACTTTTACCTCAACGCTGCATCCTCCCACCCTGTCTCTGGTAAGGATGCCATCCCTTTCTCTGTCTCTGCTGCATCTGTTCTCAATTGAGGCTTTCCGTTCCAGGACTTCTGAAATATCCCTTTTTTCAGGAAACATAGTTTCCCTGTTACCATAATTGATGAAGCCATAATTGCATTTCCTCCATTTCCTGGAAGTCTGCCCTTCGCACCACCCCCCCCCCCCCCCACCAGAATGAACAATGATGAAGTTACCCTGTCCTCAACCTACTAGGCTCCGCATTCAGCATATCATTCTTTGCCATTTCTGCCAACTGCAGTGGGATCCCACCATCAGTCACATCTTTCTCTCTCCCCCACCTTTCTGCTTTCCTCAGGGAACCACTTTCTCCACGGCTCCCTAGTCTGCTCATTCCTTCGCGCTCATTCCTTCTTGTCCTCTGGCACTTTTGTTGGTAACCATAGGAGGTACAACACTTGTCTCTATACCATCTCCCTCACCACCATCCAGCGACCAGATGAGGCAGACATTCGTGTGTACCTCTTCCAACCTCATCTATTGCACTTGGTGCTCTCGATGTGGCCTCCTCTACATTGATGAGACTGTGTAGATGAAGCAACCATTTTGCATAGCACCTACACTCTGTCTACAAGGGCCACCTTAAGCTTCTGGTTGCATGTCACTTAACTCCCCTTTCCATTCCCACACCGACCTGTCTGTACTCAGCCTTTTCCACTGCCATAGTGAGGCCAAGCGCAAACTAGAGGAACAACACCTTGCATTCCACGGATAGCCTACAACCCAATGGTATGAACATTGAATTTTCCAATTTCAGGTAACACACACCCCCATGTGTACCTTTCCCACTCCTACCAGTCCACCTAGGTTGCTCCACCTTTCCCATAACCATCTGCCTTTCACCCACACGCCTATACACCTAGGTTTCTTCCCCCCTGGCCTACCCTTCCTATCTGGTTCCATTTGCCCATGATTCCTCCCTTATAGTTTCACTCATCACCTTCCAGCCTCTGTCATAGACTCGTACAGTACAGAAACAGGCTCTTTGGTCCAATTCATCCATGCCGACCAAGATGCCTGTCTGAGCTAGTCCTATTTGTTTGTATATTTATGTACCTGTCCAAATGTCTTTTAAATGTTGTAATTGTAACTACCTCTACCACCTTCTCTGGCAGCTCATTTCGTATACCCACCACCCTCCATGTGAAAAATTTGTCCCTTAGTTCACCTTTAAATCTTTCCCCTCTCAACTTAAATTTATCCCCTACTGGAAAAAGACTGTGTCCCCTCTATAAGGTCACCCCTCAGCCTCCTTTGGTTGAGGGAAAATAGTCCCAGCCTATCCAATCTCTTCTTATAAATTAAGCCCTGCAACATTCCCCCTCCCCTTCTCCCATCTGCTCTTTTATTTTCCCCCGTATGTGTTTCCACCTATCGCTCTCCAGCCTCTTGTCTCTAAACTCCCCCTCTCTCTTCTCCATCCGGCTGTATCTTCCCATCTCCCCCCACCTCACCTGGTTCCATCTATCACCTCCCAGCCCCTGTCTCACTCCTGCATCTCACCATTTTTTTATTCTGGTATCTTCCCTCTACCCTCTCAGTCCTGATGCAGGGGCATGAACTGAAATGACAACCATCCCTTTGCCTCCACAGATGCAACTTGACCTGCTGAGTTCTTCCAGCAGCTTGTTTTTTGATTCACACCCATTTTAGTGATCCCACCATCTCTTTGCATACTCCTTTTGTCCCATAATTTATCTTTTCATTATACATTTTAATTTCATTTCCAGCAATCATCAAATACACTACCTCAGCAATACATTTGCAAAATATTGCCCGATTTATCAAATAGACCCTGAAACTTCCTGGAGGAAAAACAGTGATGTCACAAAATTTCTTTTTTGTAAATGACCAGTGATACCACATCGTACATATCTTAGCTCAATTTGAGAATAAACTTTCATCTTCATTTCTGACCCCTGTATTTGGAGTATAATGTGTTATTTGTTCTGAGTTGTTTGCCAATAAATCTAATGGCCAGGTAGTAGATGAGAAACATATGAGCTCAATAAAGACCTTGCTGTGACAGGAATCATAGAATTTTTTTTCCTTTTTGTGTTCTGTTTTTGTGCCCATCATAACTAACACTGAACTAAAATTGTTACTGTAATAATTGGACTAAATGTGCAAAGGTCTGAATTACATCAGAAACACTTGAATACTCAAGCTTATTAAAATGTATCTGCAAACAAGGCTATTTCAATTGTAATAGTTCTACAGAGCAGTAGCATTGCTGACATTCAGACGGATGCTCAAATTGGCCAGTACATAAGGAGGAGCTAGCCTGTTCTTTACGTGGTACTATTTATATCCACCTTAAAGGACAAATGAGGTCTTGGTTTAATGCATCATTTGTCCATACTTCATTGAATGCTGGACAAGATTTTGTGCAAAGTTCCTTACGTTTTGACTTGAACTCAGAATGCTTTTACTTGTAGGAAGGTTGGCTACCACGGTGTCCTTTAATTCAACAGATTTACAATTCCTCCACTTCTTCCTTTTGCAACCAGTGTTGCAAATGCAAGAAGTAAGAAAGGAATTAAATATTCATAAAGTCTGTGCAGAAAATTATTATTAATGATAATGTATTGAAAATCCCTAGACTTACAAAATGGTAGGACATAACTTTTTTTCTATAATTTCCTACGTCACATGTTCTGGATGTCAACTATAAAGAAGACAGTATTTACAGAAGACATCTTTCTTGATGAAGGAAATTAAAACTTAGAGTGAGTCAAGCCATAGCATTTTACTTACTTTCTAGAAAGTAGTTCAAGAGCAGCCTGGAACCAGATCAGTCTCATGACCTTAATGAAGAAATGGTGGTTTGAGAAAATTAGAGTAAAATAAAAACACTTAGTATTTTTAATGATACTGTAAAGTTAAATTACTTCTGTATTGTATATTTCATTACATTTGATGTTATTACCAAAACAAATATTAAAATATATGGTTATTATATTGCAAATATATAAGATACATTTACAAATTGCTGGTGTGATTTGACTCCTTTACTGGATTAGACTGAAAATTCTTTCAAATTCGGATTTAAATTGGGGAGAATGGAAATCTAGAAAGAAACTTCTTTTTCTTGAAAGTAGATTTTATTTTTTTGAATAGGTAAATGGGAGATTGATCGGTAGATTCTGACAAGTGTGTTTTGCAAAATAGCAAATGGCAAATTTAATAACCTGCAAACAGGTACTGAATATAAGAAATTATCTACCACTTATTTCTGTTTATTATGCTTACAGTAAAATCTGCCTATTTAAAAAAATGTAATTATGTTTCATATAACTAATTATATTGCATTACTTTTAAATTTGTTAACCACCTGACATTACTTGGAATGAAAACAATTTTTTTGGAACAGTTTTTTGTGTCGGTATCTTTCTCATTGTCTTGTTTTCTTATTTCTATCCTAACTCTCTACATTGAAATTACCCATTATTTTTCCACCTAAGTAGAATGACCTTCAAAGTTCTTTTGAAATTTTCTCCAATATGTTTATTTTTCCCCTTTGTCTAATTCTTAAGACTTCTTTAAAGGCAGAATTCTTATTTGCCTCTGGCCCAGATCGTCCAAGAAGAAAGCACAGTAGGTTCTGCAGAGATCTCCATTGATACACTTTTATTGAATATTTACCATGGATCACACAGGACCATCAATTTTACCTCCAAATAATGTAATACTTTTACTGCATTTAAAAATTACTTTTCCTTAGTTAAGAACTTGTCATATTGTGAAGCTCAAAATCTAGTTTGAGAAATTGGTAATCTAAATAAAAGGTATGAAAGTATGAGAACTCTTGTGCACTGAAGATTTTTATTGAGTTTATTTGCAGTCACCTGCTTTACTTTATTTTGAATACTGTTTTTTTCCAACTGTTTGTCATCCATGCTGAGATCATAACTACAGTCTGTAAGGCAATTGAAACAGCATTTGAGTTTCTCTGGCTCTTTTAATACTACTTCTTTTGTACTGTAAGATAACACCATTCAACAGGTGAGGCTGCCATTTGCAGATAAATGCTTTCACAAGCTTCTGTGGCCTTCTGCTGATGAGGAAGTTGTTAAGAATAACTAGTGTTTAACTATTATTTTTTTCCTACTTTTGTTGGATAGCATCAGACACTATAAATCAGTATATTAGTTATGTAATGTAAGCTTCTTGACAAAATTGTTTTTTTCCTATAATTTGAATTGTTCCAATGTGTGTTCTGCTGCTATTCACTATTTAGGCTAAAAATGTAAGATAAACATTTAAGCAAAATTCCAGAAGATTATCAATTTTTCTGGAACTTCTCTACATCACGATTTGATGATTTCAGAGGAGGAGTCATGAAGAAAATCAGAAGGAAAGTTGGAAGAAAATATTTTATAGCATCTTACAGTAATGACTGGACTATTTACTTCAGATCCCGATGGAAAATTTAAAAAGCTAGTCTAAGTGGCACAATGAAATAGGCATCAAGAATGTGCAGTAGTGATTTGAACACTACCTCCTAGCTTGCTTCTATGTTTTAGAGCAATATGCATTTGCGTAAAGCTCTGTATACTCAAAACAAATTTCTGCATTTGTACAGTGTAATAAAATGAAATCTGTTATGGAAAAAGGAAAGTTCTGTTGATAATGAAATATAAACTGGGGTAGTTCTATGAAATACTAAGCAACATACAATTTCAAAAATATCACTTAGACTTTTGAGATGGTCAAAACTCAGGTTTACTGGCCTTTTTCATCTAGGACAGCCTTAAAAACAAATTTTAATAGTGATGGAAAGGTAGTGGAATTGATTTAATGAACATACTGGACGCTAATGGCTTATGTTGTCCCCTCTGCTGAAGAGCTGGATTTCTTCTGCAGTTAATATCAAAGTGCAGCTGTGGAATAATGACATTCCAGTAAAAGCATAGCCACAAACTGCATAGAATGAGATTACTGATCAAATCCATGAAATCACCTGCTTTAAAGTGGGTAGGAAGATTGCTGGTATCAGAATGGAAGCTGTGGTTAATGTATCACACTTTTCTACCTTTAGTCTATTTGTGACAGCAGCGCTGAGTTTAATGATATTTCTCTTTTTATTAGATTCACTAATCTGTTCGTGATACAGGCTCGATTTTAATCCACTAGATTTATCAATAGTAATGTTGACAGAATCTGCTAATAAACTTTTAGGCTGAGCAAATCATACCTTGTTATAAAATTAGCAGTGGCTGATATGTAGTCTATCATATTGTAGCAACATTCAGATATATATTATTTTTACATATTGTTTTCATGATTTTACAATTTTTGGAGAAGTACATATTTCTATTTGCAACCTGTGGTATCTGGAACACAAATTGAGAGCAGTGACATAGAGGCTTTAAATTCTTACACGGGTGATTCTGTCAGTTTTTACTGTCCTTTTCCAGGATTGATTTAAATAAAACTGATTAAGACAATTCATACACCACAAAGCAGAGGCAATGCGCCATGTTGGCAGGAAGTAATGAAAGTATTCTTCTTGATAGTCGAACATTACTTTTTTTATGTATATTTGTGTTTAAAAATCTGGGCATCACCAGCACTTATTCCACACTCCTAATTGCTTGAGAAGTTGGTGATGAACTACCTTCTTGAACCATTGTAGTAGCACAGTGCTATTACGTAGCAAATTCCAGTGTTTCCAGTGAGTGACAAAGGAATGCTGGTAAATTTCCAAGTGAGGATGGTCAGCGGCTTGGAGGAGTACAAGTAGGTAGTGGTGTTCTCGTGCACCTGCTGTCTTTGTCCTTATTGGTTGTAGAGATCATGAGTTTGGGAAGTTCTGAGTGAGTAACTGTAGTACATTTTGTAGGTGGCATATACTGTAGCACTGTGCTCTGGTGGGGAGAGATTGAATGGTTAGGGTGATTGATGGGGTGCCACTCAAGATGGCTGCTTTGTCCTGGAGCTTCTTGAGAGTTAAGGGTGCCGTACTCATCCAGCCAAGTGAAAAATATTCCATCATGCTCCTGATTTGTGCCTTTTAGATGGTGGAAAGGCCATACAGTGTTAGGACACCCAGTCTCTGATCTGCTCCTATAGCCACAGTATTTACTTGGCTGATCCAGCTGAGTTTCTGGCCAATAGTGACCCTCTGGTTATTGATTGTGGAGCACCCAGTGATGTCATTATTTCCGGCTTAACATAGTTATAGATGCTTCAGTCTTTTTAGCACATATGCTATGCCTACCATCTTTGAAAGTTCTGTTAATGGGAAAGCCTGGTAGAAATTTGAAGTCATTCATGCTGTCTTCCAAATTGGAGTTGAAGTCAATGGAATCTGACCTAAAAACGGCAAGACAAAAAACCTTCAGTTTCCAATATTATTCTGTTTTTTATGTGTTCAGTAAATTACAGGTAGACAAATTGTTGTCCATGCCATAGCTTACTTGTGTGAAGAAAAGGAATGTTGGAATGGTTGCCAATGCCATCCTGAGATACCCCATGGGGGGCTATGGTATCCTGCCACACACTAACTGGGATTTTCAGGAGGAGGCAGGAGTAGAGATTCAGTGAGAAGCTTGAAGCTCTAGGATTGACTGTACAAAATGTTTTGGATGCTGCCGAATAAAGTCTTCAGACTCAAAGATTTAAGGAATAAAAATAATCTTACATTTCTAGCCTTTGTTTTTATGCCGCTTGGCACTCTGCTTGACCTAAGGGCTTCCCAGGCATTTTGGCACTTTAGGGAAAAATGAGGTGGGAAAAAGTATTTGGGCCCTCCTGTCTTATCTGTATGACAGTGTTTTGTCTGAATCTGATGCAGTTGTAGTTCAGTCATTTGGAAAAGGCCTGGAGCAAGCATCATACGTCTTTGCTTCCTCTTTCTGTCCATAATGCTAAAGATAGGTTGAGCGAGCTAGGGCTTTTCTCTTTGGAGAGGAGGAGGATGAGAGGTGATTTGATAGAGGTGTACAAGATGATGAGAGGCATAGATTGAGTGGACAGTCAGAGACTTTATCCCAGGGCGACAATGGCTAGCACGAGGGGACATAATTTTAAGGTGATTGGAGGAAGGTATAAGGGAGATGCCAGGGGTAAGTTTTTTTTTCACAGAGTGGTGGGTGCATGGAATGCACTGCCGGCAGAGGTTGTGGGGGCAGATACATTGGGGACATTTAAGAGACTCTTAGATAGACACATGAATGATAGAAAAATAGGGGGCTATGTGGGAGGGAAGGGTTAGATAGATCATAGAGCAAGATAAAACGTTGGCACAACATTGTGGGCAGAAGGGCCTGTACTGTGCTGTAGTGTTCTATGTTGTTCTATGAAATGATGATCCCTAAGTGCTTTAAGATATACAAATTTGTTTTCAGCTTCTGTTTCATACACGTTCATCATTTAATTGCAGTTGGATCTTAAGGTGAAAACAATGGAGTAGTAGTTTATGTTTGGTCACTTCAGCTACTATTTGGAATTATTAAAACTGAACCACACCCAAATTGAATTTTACCTTATTATTAGACAACCAGAAGTTTACTGCCCACATGACAGTGATTACCATGGTCTTGTTTTAGTTATTGTTCAATTCTATTCAGGAAATGTCAGGTTGTACCATTTAATGTAGGATATGACCTTTACTCTATGCCCTATTAATTATTTTTCTTGACATTTATTAAGTGATAATTCACAAAAGCACCATACTGTGGTTTAGAGGGTAAAGAACAGTGTGGGGTTTTACCATTTTCTAGTAAAATAGGCTGTTTGTAACTATGGTCTTGGCATCTGCTTGGAACTAATACGATAAGGTGGCTATGGAAAGGTCATTCCTGCTGGCTTTTTCACAATTGGCAATCTGTATTTTGCAGAGTATCATTGGTTCAGAACAATGTTGCTGGAAACCTGTTTGGCAGATTGAACAATAGTTTTGGCAATGAACTGCCTGTGGTCATTTACTGATAGTAGTATGTTCCATTAGGAGATAATACAGCAAAAGCAGATGGCTAATTGGATATGATAATCCAGTAGGGCTGCAAAAGAAACTTTAAGAGGATTATCTAATCCTGGAAAAATAAATGTTTCTGAAAAGCAATTCATTTATTTGTGCTTGGCAGTTCATCTTTTTTTGTGAGGGGAGACTAATCTTAATTATGTAATGGAAATTTTGAAACTCTAATTTTACTAAAAAAGCTGCAGATAGTGAATTTCTCTATTTTTCTCTTTCTTGCCCTGTTATGTATCCCAGGTACTCCTATGGATCCTGTTTAGGACTTGCGCTACCAATTGTTGGCATCTTTAGCCAAGCTGGCGAGCTGTTTTAGAATTTTCTGTTGGTTAGTTGAACTATAAAAAGTGATCGTGTAATTTTGTATCCTTCCTGTTTTTCATAAGCATGTTGCACAATTGTTTTCAGTGGTTAAAAGTCTCTATATGTCTCTCATTGTTATAATGTATGAAAGAAACATTTAATATAAAAGATATGACACCATAACATTTTCAAGTCAAGTCGAGTTTATTGTCATATGCAGAAATACATGTATGCATGGAGCAATGAAAGACTTACTTACAGCAGTATTACTGATACACAACAGAGGCACAATGTTCAGAAGAAAAATATAAATTATACAAGATTGTACTGCTTTTGGTTAGTTTTGTTGATCAAGCTAACTATTCATGAGCATATTTGTTTATAATGGGTCAAGTTAACCCTTTGAGGATGAATGTAACCCTTTGATCTCAAAACCTCTCTTTAATGCTGGAACGCTATTTATTTTTCAAAGTACATGAATGAATTTTATTTATGACTAGATCAAGAATTTGAGCCAGGAACTTTACATAGTTCAACATCGGTATTTTCCAGACACATGCCACTTGATGCAGTTCTGCTCAATCTAATAGCCTTTTGTTTGCAATTGCTAGAGCTTGTTGAATTTCTATAGTTATAAGGTCTGAGAACTCGCATTGTTAGGTCAGTGACTTATGAAGATGACTGAGCTGAACCAATAAGAACAGTCCATTGCTGCATCTTACTGATTTTTTTGTTTCTGAGCAACTTGTTGATGCCATTAGGGCCTACATTATTTTATCCAAAAGGGATTTTATCTAAATACATGCTGCATCACAAACAAGGTGGATAAATTAACAACATATCTTGTCATAAATGGGTATAATTTGGTTGCCATTGCGAAAATGTGGCTGCAGAGTGAGTGATACTGGGAACTAAATATTCCAGTATATTTGACAAATAGGAAGGACGGATAGAAAGGAAAAGGAGGTGAGGTCATGCATTAATAAAGGATGACATTAGAGTAGTTTGGAAAAATTGTGGCCGGCAGATCATGATATAAAATTAGAATTGATTTGGGTGGAGCTAAGATGCAGCATGTGGGTATGGGCAGAAAACATTGGGAGAAGTTGTTTACTGACCTCCAACTAGCAGATGTAATGTAGGACACAGTATAAATGCAGAAATTAGAGTTGTAGGTGCCAACAATAGTCATGAAGGTTGTTAATCTTCATGTGCAAATCAAATTAGTATCATCAATGAAGGGGACGAATTCCTGAAATGCCTAAAAGATGGACTTCCAGTTCAATATATTGAAGAACTTGTTTTAGATCCAATTCAGTACAACAGAAAATGGCTTAATTAATCTTCTTATAAAAGAGCCCAATGAAAGAATATCATTAATAACATGTTAAGATTTTACATTAAGTTTGAAAATGTGCTTGAATCTAAATACAGGTTTTCCAATCAAAACAAAAGAAACCATGAATGTAGGAGAGGCAGATTGGCTGGATAGATTGGTAAATTGCATGATAAACAGTGGACAGCTAATGGCCAGTACTTAAAGAAACAATACATGAATTGCAACAAGTATACATTCATTAAAGGCAGAAAGATACAACAGTAAAAGTGGTCCAAATATGGATTACAGAAGAAATTACAGATAGTATTACATTTAAAGGAAAAGCTTTTAAAGTTGCTGGAAAAAGCAGAAAGCCTGAGAATTGGGAGTATTTTTAGAGTCTAGCAAATCATGACTACAAAATTGATGAAGATATGGAACACAGAATGTGCAAGTAAATTGGCAAGAAATATAAAAACAGATTGTAAGAGTTTCTATAGGTATGTAAAGAGGTTAACAAGGACAAATGTGGGTTCCTTACAATGCCAGTAGAATTTATAACTGGGAATCAGGAATTGCCATTGAAATTAAACAAATACCTTATGTGAATCTTCACAAAAGAAGACATTTTACAAAAAAACTTCCAGTAATACTGGAATAACAAGGATCCAGTACAAAGAAGGAAGTAAAATAAAGACCTTGAGAGCCTAAAAACTAATAAATCTCTGTGATTTGATGATATAAATCCCAGAGTTTTGTAAAGGGATGATGATCATTATCATCTTCGAAAATTCTGTACCTTGTAGAATTGTTCATGCAAATTGGAAGGTAGCAAATGTGATCCCGATGGTTAATAAAGAAAGGAGAGGGGAAATATGAAATTCCCAGACTCTTCCATCATCAATATCGATCATCAAAGGATTCCTGCCATCCAGGCCATAGCATCTTTTTGCAGGTACTATTGGACAGGAGGTACAGAAGCCTGAAGTCCCACACCACCAGGTTCAAGGACAGCCACTTCTCTTCAACTATTTGGTTCTTGAACCAACTGGCAAAATCCTAATCACTACGGTTTAGCAAAACTCTGACCTCTTTGACCACTTTGCACTAAAAAGGACTGTTCTTTTTGTTCTAATTGTGTCTTCTTGTAAAACTTTTGTATAATTTATGTTTAATTTATATTTTTTCATGTGAATGCTGCTTGTATGATATGTGCCTGCGATGCTGCTGCAAGTAAGTTTTTCATTGCACCTGCATGCATGTACCTATGCATATGACAATAAAATTGACTTTGACTTTATTAGTCTGACATCAGTGGTTGCACAAATGCTGGAATTTATAATGTGATATCAAGACTTTGAAAATAATAATATGATTGAGCAAAATCAACTTAAATTTATGAAAGGCAAAATCTGTAGGAGTTCTTTGAGGATGTATGTAGTTATGCACAGGTCATCCCAGGTTATGGCAGGGTTTCCAAGTTAGAAATGCAGCCATGATCTGAGTTCCCAGGCAGCAAAACGTGCCTGCAGCCTCACAGCAGCTGACAAAGCAATACTGCTGGTCTCCCAAATGCTTGTTCGTATATGTGGGCTGTACGTATATTGGGCGTTTCCAGGCTGGGGAGGACCTATAGATAAGTGTATTTGGATTTTTGGAAAGATTTTGATAAGTTCCCATTTTGGAAGCTGGTTAACAAAGTTAGAGCATGTGGGATTTGGGTAATATATTAGGGTGATCTGAAAGTTAGTTATTGATAGAAAACAAAGAGTATGTAGCGACTCACCGCACCGGCATCGAACCGGCTCCCAGTATCGCGACGTCGTCGGAGGCCCTGATCCAAGATGGCGTGGGGCCCTCCTTCTTCCCCAGCGTTGGGCTGGGAAAGCCCGCGCGCGGGAAAGTCTGGTGACCTGCGCGTGACGTCAGCGCGGGAACTGTAGCGCAGGAAGTTTTCGGCTATTAAAGGCGCACTGCGCCCCTGTCGGCATTCGACCTCTGATTTCGAAACCAGCGACTCTGTGTCTTCATTTCGTAGTGTGTAGCTAGCTGCTACAAGTACAACAAAATGGGCCCTTTTTGTTTTAGCACTCCGTGATTTGTATTACAGCAAGATTAATGCTTGGGCTCTAATTATTCACAACCTATATCAGCAATTTGACTGAGAGGATCAAATGGAACATTTCCAAGTTTGCTGATAACATTAAACATAGTTAGATGGTGAGTTGCAATGAAGATGCAGTAGGTTTTAAGAGGAAGTAGTCAAGGGGCATGAGTGAGCAACAACTTAGTAGATACTGTAGAGCACAATGTGGAAATATGTGAGGATATTTGGTGGAAGACAGGTAGAAGTACTTCAAAAATTTTATTTTGAAATGGTTGAGAGATTGAGAAATGTTTATGTTCAAAGGGATATACTGGTCATTGAAACCTAACAAATAGGTGCAAGTATGCTGTTGGCCTACTCCTCCTATTTCTTATGCAGATATACTCCTATGTTAACATTAAATACCACAGATGAATAAACTACAGTTTCAATGACCTTGGATGTAATCAAATATTCCCACAAAAATCTGATTGAAATTGTTGAAAGTAGCAGTTTTGGCTTTTATACACTTGTTGTCTAAATACTGGCCTGTGATACCTTGGCATGTAAAAACAGTCAGAGCCTCACGATCTCTTTTTATTTTGTATCACTTTTTCTGTAACCAAATGAAAGTATTAAGTTTTAATATCTACAATAGTGCTCATCAGATTACTGGCCATTTTCTGACCTTACAGCTTCATATGGCCTTCTGGTTGGTATTGCTTTGTAGAAAGTGGAAGGCATGATTGCAAGAGCTTAATTAGCTCACAAGAAAATAGGATTAGCCCATGAGGCCTTCATGCCTGCCCTGTCATTTAATATAATCATGGCTAATTTATGCTGGCCTCAATTCCTCTTCTGTGCCATTTCTCCATACCCCTCTATTCCTTGATCTATCAAATATTTATTCACCTCCATTTTAAATATTTATAATGATCCAGCTTCCTGAGTGCTTTAATGGAGCCACAGAACCAACAAAACCATAGTGAGAATGCCATCAAGCTACTCAACATACAGTTATTTGGAATTACACATTAGTGTTCACTAGATACAGTTTCATCCTTGCCATCCTATTGAAGACAACCTGGAAAGCCATAGTTCAGCCCTTTCTTGAGGCCCACCAGCAGGATATAAAGGAGGAAGGGAACTGATATCATGCACAAAATCTCTTGAAGACCTTTTCCCACAACATGGAAACCTATCATATGGACATAAGTGGCTTTACTACATCCACTCTTAATTGTTTGGTATGGGTTCACAATAAGGGGCAAATGGCATTCTTCCCTTTGAGACCAGTGGACCTCAAATACAGATGCTACTGAATCCCTTCAATTTTATCTTCAATGAAATGTTTAGCAAGATCACACAATTCTGGACATGGTCACATGGGAGCTTCAACTGATGGATCTGAAAAAAAAAGTGACATGCATTCAGAACTTTCTTCCAAAATTTTCAGTGCTTTAGGAGATTAGTCTGTGACAGTTCATACTGCTAGACCATATTTATCTCAATCCCTTGCACTTGTGTTTATGGGGTTTCTCAGCAAACTAAAGAATTTATCCATTGATTTCATCAAGGATCTGTACTGATTTTAATCAGCCTTCATTAAGGATAATTTCAGGGACCTGCTGATGATATGTCAACACTTGCAATTTCCATTCACTGTAATTACCAACAAGATCCTTCATGGGTATTCTTTCATGTGGTTGCTTGAATTACAGCTGCCTCTCGTCAGGCAGGTCACCTGCTTAGCCATATAATTGAACAACATCTGGAACAGCTACAGTTGATGAAATCATTTGAGGGACTTTATGCCCCCTTTTTACAGTGGCATTTGCATTAATGGTACTACTATTTAAACTAACAAATCTAATGATGTTGACATCAGGCAAATGAAGTGCCATCAAATCAGAATTTGTGGGCATCATGGTGTTTGCAAATTCTCATTAATCTTTGAAAGTGAACTTACTCATTTGGACTGAAATTAGAGGCACTGCATATCATCACATGACAAAGGCTGGAGGGAGGAGATATCATGAGTGAAAGAATTTCTAGATAAACATTTCTTAATGTTTCTTAGCTGGTTAAAATCTCTCTTAGACCTATAATTTAGGTAGTCTATTACTTTCTGTAGAAGAAACTCCCATTCCTCTTCATCTCATCTCACTCCCAATGGCCTGGCTCATATCTCCTTTTATCCTAGATTCTCCAACCAGTGGAGAAACTTTAATTTTAATTAACCTGTCAATTTCTTTCAAATTCCTCAATATTCCTAAATGCAATATCAGCACATCTGTCACCAAAACCTTCATTTGCATACTTTTCAACAGAAGATTTAACAATTCAAATATTATCCTGGCAGCATTCTTTTTTCCATCTGCCACTTTTCCACCATGCGAATTCTCTGCTACTTGTATCCTGTGACCCAGCAAGCCCCGCTGACTGATAGTTACTATGCTTGCTGACCTATGCGCACTCTTACTCACTCAAATTTAAAATTCATAAATCTCTTTATGATCTATTCAATCCAATTCTCTATCACGTTCTCCAACCTTACAACCCTCTGAGAATCCTGCAGTTCTCTAATTCTAGCCTCCCGTATATTGCCCATTCCCTCTCCATTACTGGTGGAAATTTTGCTTTCATCCTGCTAACCTCAGATTTGGAAATTTTTCCATAAAATTCCTCAGTTTCTTCCTTTAAGAGCTTCCTTAAAAATCACCTTTTTGATCAAGGTTTTAATCATCATCATCCTCAATAGCTTCCTGTTTGGCTTAGTATTAGTTTTTGTCTGATTACCATTCTGCCTGATTACAGTGGCATGCCTTGTGATGTCTGTGTATTAAAGACAATTCCCCATGGTCAATAGCACTACATTTGCTAAGAGCAACATGAACACCTTGTACTCTCTCTCCAAAATATATAATGACTGGGATGAATTCTAGGCAATTATAAGTTGTTTTAATTGTCCTCAGTGCCCATGGATATAGGATGGACAGGACAGGTCACTGGACCAACTGAAGGAGTTTAATATGAAAATAGTGTTTGAAATGGAGCCATTACAACCACTAGGTAAGGCTTATACTGAAGGACATGTTTTGCTCTCAATTCCACAAATGTTTTCAATGTAGTTTTTCACATTTTCATTTTTTCCACACTTTTTTCAAAAATAATCAAATTGTTTTATTCAATAGTTGAGAACAGGCCAGTGAAAGTTCATCCTTAAATGAGTCTTCTGCCCTTCTGTAAATGAGATGGTAATTTGCCTGACCTTCCCCTTAAAAGGGCAACATTAAAGTGGAAGGAACATTAAGGGTGTGTGTATTGCTTAGTTAAGTAAATTAACAGGTAAAACTAAGAACAGCTGAAATAAAGAATGTATAGTCCTGGAGCAATATTTACCTATGATGTAATATTTTGTGATTACATAGCACCTTTAGAACGGATTTACAATTATCAGACTTTATATTTGGAAGTCCAGATGACCTGAAGATATTCTACTTGCACTATAACATGAGGGAGACAGCGTTCTAGAAAAATTGGATCCCCAGGTATGTTTCTCTGGAGGAAATTGGAGAATGACAAGAGATACAGAAAGAAGGGAAGCAAATTGGGAAAAAAAAAACAAGAATCCAAAACAAAACTAATTCTAACCTCTCTAGTATCAATCTGAAATATGCTCAGAGATTGTCTTTTTGTGTTTGCTTAATGTTAAATATTCATATTAAAATGTTAATTTAAATGGTAAACATAATTTTTACTATCAGACATGAAATACTGTCAAAAATGAGAAGTGGATCTGGTATCAACATGAGGTGACATTCCAGTAAATTTCTGATGTCCAAGGAAATTTGTTGATTTTGGTGGAAGGGAAGGTTGCAGTTTTTTTTTGAAGGGTCATTAATTGTTTAGCACTTAGAGCACACAAGTGATTGGGATGTAACCATGAATACGTCCTGCCTCATGCAATAAAAATTTGTTTTATTTTAAATCTTGGCAAGATTAGTGTGTTTTAAAGTAATGCTTCTTTATGTTTGATGCAAGTCTGGCTATAGAAATTACTTTTTTGTTGCAAAAATCAAATAAATGCCACTTTTTAAACAATATTACAATTCACACACAGACTAAATAATGTGGATGTAAAGAGAGAGCACTGGAATATTCATCACTCCAGGAAGTATCTATGGAGAGAGAAAAACATTTTTTTTAAAATTGATCATTGCAGACGCAGCAAGCATTGATTTCAAAGGAATATCAACTCTGTGTAGGCCAAACTTCAAATAATGACAGCAGTCTTTCTTCCCTGTAGGGTGTTCATGGACCAACCCAGTTGCTTAACTTGCAGCTAAGGTGGTGGAATTTGAATGATGTCTTTAGATTGTTAATCCGGATTGCTAGTCTGTAATTTAACCACAGAATTATTATGAACATTTGATCTAGATTTGGTGATTGTTCTTTGATTTAAGATTTTCTATCAGTAGGGGTAGAGTGCATTTGTTGTTACGGACTCAGTGAAAGTCCCTTTAAGATAGAGAGTGTGTGTGTATGTGTGTGTGGGGCGTGCTTACGTCAATAGAAGATAAAGGACGTAATGACGTTGTTGAAGAAGTTAGAAGAAGAAGGAGAGAGAGAGAGAGAAGGGAGAGAGACACCAGCCTGCTAGTTTTCTCTATCGATGGATGAGAAACAATAACTGTGTCTGCCACTGAAATCCATGTATGGAAGTTGGAAGTAATCCGGTGGAGTTCACTTTGTTGCTGACCTGTAGAAGGAAACAGGTATTTGTGTGTGTGGACGACCACGATTCGGATGCTTTTCGGGGTGAGGGAGTCACTACCGAGTAAACACTGAAGTGTCGTTTGGGTTCCATCGTGGAACATTTGGATTTCGTATTTACTCTCTCTGTGTTTCTCTACATCTACGTCTTATCTTCAGACAACGGTGGTTGTTGAAGAAGCCCTTGCTCGTGTTTCACCTTATGGCTTGCGGAACTGAACTTTAAGAACCATTCCTGAACTGGGAGTTTTGGACTTTGTCACACACACACGAAGAGTTTAGTTTTGGGGTTAACGTTCAAGGTTTAACATTTTTGAATTCTAACATACTAACATTTTTACTTTTATTTTACGTATTATTATAAGTAGTGATTAATAAAATAGTTTTTAACACTGAATCATAGTGTGTTTCTTTTGTTGCTGGTTCGTGACATTGTAAACTAGAGAGGAAGACATCTGCAAACTTCCATTGCATTGTACTTTTGGCAGAAGTTCCTGGGACTTTCAAAACAAGGAGGATCCCAACCAACCCAGCAATGTTGGTAACCCTACTTTCATATTTCGTGGCCATGTTCAGCATTTCAATTCAAATATGTCTTTGAATGAAATTATGGAGAATTAGTAAAAAAAAATGTAGATAAAAATCATTTTGTACGTTTTGGCTTCTTGAAAGCAAAAAAAACATACTGCTGTGATTGACCCTAAGGTTGTATAGCATGTAATGCAAATTCAATTTGGAATCTATCTTTCCAAAAACAATAACTGGAGTCATCGACCTACATCATTTTTGATTGAAACTGTGGGAAGCAATTTTCTTTAAAGTGCACAGCAAGCAATACACATTAGAAATACGTTTGTTAGAAGTAGAATTCTGCCCCTTGTGTGCACAATTGCACATAATACATATGGGAGTGTGTATAGCCATGCCTTTGCAATCTCCCACACTTAGCGTGGTTCCCAATGTGAACCACCACCTGATCTATCTGGGCTACTTTGGGCCAGATTACAACTTTTGAGTGCTGGTCTTGTAATGGGTATAGGTACCCTATGCTTCTAAAAGTCCATGAGACATTGTGCCGCAAGAGATGGACACCTGAGACAGGAATGGTGTGTGGTCAGGAGTGTCCATCCTCCGACCCCACTTCAGAGAATAAAAAAAGGAATTTAATTTCAGGAAGTTTAACCTTAGGCCATTTGTGGAGGAATGAGATGGAAAGTTACTGCCAGACTTCAGGGTGGTGGTTGTTCTGGTACATAAATAACAGAAAACTATGAGAAGTAGGAGTAGGTCATTCCATCCCTTACACCTTGATGCAGTAAGACCATGCCTGATGTTTTGTTTCAGTCCCACTTTATGTGCTAATCTCATATCTTTTGATTCCTTTATATCAAAAAATCTATGCATCTGTACTTGGATATGCTTATCAGTTAAACCTCCACAGGCCTCATTCACTGGCATGGCCTACTCCTTATACTGAGACTGCAATCCCTGGTTCTGGACATTCCAGCCAGTGGAAGCATCAACTCCATATCTAACCTGTCACATCCCCTTAAGAATTTTCTGTGTTTCAAGAGTACCACTACTAAACTTGAGAAGATAAAGAAAGTACAGGCCTAAACACTCATTAATCTCTCCTTATACAACAAATTTTCATCCCAGGAATCAATCATATTTCTTACATGTATTTTCATATATTTTCTTATGACATACAGGAGGCCATTTGGTTCATTGTATCTAGTCCAGGTTTCAGTCCCATTCCCCCATTTATTTATCCAGAATCTCTCATGCCCATCCACTCCCCTGATTTTATTGCTCCCCCCCCCCCCCCCCCACCCCAATCCCAAACCCACTTGCACTAGGACAGCTAACAGCATGTCTTTGGGATCTTTACTGCACAATTAAAGTAAAATTCCAATGACCCACCATTCGACTATTTAGAAATCACCATGGTTCAGTAGCTGGCTCACTGGTGCTGATTCCTTTGCTTCCACTAACACACTGGGGCCCTGGTTCCCACATCCTTCCAACACACCAGGACCCTGGGTCCCGCACTCCCTTTCACACACTGGGAAATCTGCTAGTCAAGCACCACCAAAGTCCCGAATGTGCTAGGTTAATGGAGTTTTACTCTATATCCTTCTCGAGGTAAGGAGACCAAACCTGTACTCAGTATTTCAGATGTGGTCTCACCATTTGCCTTGCTAATTGCTTGCTGAACCTGCATGTTAACTGTCAATGGTTTGCATACAAGGACACCCTGAACACCTACGTCTTTTAATTTCTCACCATTTAAAAAAATATGCTGCATTTCTGCCAATGTGGTTGACCTCATTTTTCCATATTATGTTTGATCTGCCATTTCTTAGCCTATTCACTTAATCTATCTATATCCACTTGAATCCTCTGTGTCCTCAAAGCCCTCAATGGCACCTAGCTTGTACCATCAGCAAAATTGGATATATTGCATTTGAGCCATTCATTCAAATTAATGATGTATATTATGAACATCTGGAGCCCCATCACTGATCCCTGTGGTACCCCTTTGTTCACAGCCTCCAAACCTGAAAATGACCTGGTCATTTCAACTTTCTGTTTTCTGTCCGTTAACCAATCCTCAATCCATGTCAGTATATTACTCCCAATACTACACATTCTAATTTTATTTAATAATATCTCGGTGACATCTAATTGAAGCCCTTCTGAAAGTCCAAATTCACCATATTAACTGGCTTGCCATTATTGTTTCTACTAGGGATGGTACCTTTAACTATTGTCATCACTCTCCAGGTGATGCCTCTTACTACATTTGAGAAGGTCATTTTCAACCATATATTCTCAATAGAAAATTGTGAATGACAACATTTGTGGCAAATGTCACTCTAATGTACTCCTCAACCTTTGTACAAAAGCACATCAAATAGATGTGGGTCAAACTACAATATCTGGAATTATGTTGTGCACAGACTTAGTTCACACACTGTATGTAGCAATTAAGTTCGCTTACATATATCATAAAAAAAGTTGTGCAATGCAATGAAATTTCTAGGCCATATTCTTCATATTACTTGCTTCCTTTAAGGCTCATATTAAAGGTCAATACAACTTCATGCACTTATTGATAGTTGTGAAATACTGCCTTGCAGACTTGCAGGAAAGGACACTGCAGCTTTTAATACACTTGGACTAGGAAGGGATTTGTTGCAATACTGTATTATGTTGCAGTACTTTTCATATTCTATTATTTATTCAATCAGTGGCAGTTTTACTCCTCTTATTTTGAGCTACAGATAATGGAATGTGTATTAGCTCTGGTATTTTTGACTCTTATTTATGGTCTCTGCACTTGGTATTGAATTTCTTCCATTCTAAGGACTCCTTAATGAAATGTAAGCCAAATTTTTAGATCGTACAGGATCAAATTAGAACTAGTTGAATACCTGAACCAAATAAGTAGTTGTCATATTAGCATTTGATTTCGCTCTTTGTTGATAGCAAAATATAGAAAAGATTGGTATTAACATTTAAAGCAACGCCACCTGAATTTTTATCCTTTTGCAAAATAGCAAATAATTGCCCAAAGTCACTATCTTTTGATATTTTTACTTTATAAACTTTATTCATTTTTGAAATATGGGCATGTTAATGTTAAGTTAAAGCAAATATTAGATGGGGTGAACATAATAAAAGAGGGAATACTTAAAGACTTACCATCTTTGAAAATAAATAAATCACCAGGCCCAAATGAAATATATCACAAGCTGTCAGAAGAAGCAAGGCAGAAAATTACAGTTGCTGTGACTAAAATTTTTCAGGACATGAAGATTTTTCAGGGTTTTGACCTGAAACGTCGGCAATTTTGTTCCTCCCACAGATGCTTCTTGGCTCGCTGAGTTCTTCTACCAGATTGTTTGTTGCTGTATACAACACTAATTAAGTCAGGACTGGAGTACAGTGTACAGTTCTGATCACTGCATTACAGGAAAAGCATGACTGCACTGGAGAGTGAAGAGGAGATTTATAAAGATGTTGTACAGACTGGAAAATTGTAGCAATGAGGAAAAATTAGGTAAGCTAGGGAGGATTTCTTTGGAACAAAGGAGGCTGAGAGGAAATTTAATTGAGGTGTAATAACGTTTTGAGGGGACTAGATAGAGTAAAATAAGAAGGGCCTATTTACTGAAGTGGAGGGGTTAAAAAAAACCCAAGAGGAATACATTTCAAATAACTGGCAGAAATATGAGAGGGGAGATGTGGAAAAGGTTTCTCGCCCAGAGCAGTGGAGCTCAGGAACTTGCTGCCTGAAATGGTAGTAGATTCAGAAACCCTAAACGCACTTAAATAGTACATTGAAGTGCAAAGACCTGAAGGACTATGGTGGAAGTACTGTAAGATGGGAATTGGCTGGAGAGCTCGTTTTTCCTCAGCATGAATCTAATGGGCTGAATAACCTGTATTATAAATTTTCTATGATCCTATAGGCATACATTGGCAAGACCAGAATTTATTGCTCATCACTAATTACCATTGAGCAGGTGGTAGTGTGCCACCTTCTTGAACCACTGCAGGCCTGGTGAAGGTACTCTCACGATGCTTTAGAATAGGGAATTCCAAGATTTAGGCCCAGCGACAATGAATGAAATGTTCTATTTCCAAGTTGGGGTGGTGTGCACCTTGGAGAAAAACTTGCAGGTGGTGTTTCTATGCTGCCCTTCCAGATGGTAGAGGCCATGGGTTTGGGTGGTGCTATCAGACCGGCCTGAGCAATTAACTGCAATACATTTTGTTAATGGTACTTACAGCAGTCACAGTGTGCTGGTGGTGGATAATGTACCAATCAAGAAAGCTACTTTAATCCAGATGGGTCTAGTTTATATATTTTTAGAACTGCACTCATCCAGACAAGTGAAATGTATTCCATCATGCTCCTGACTTGTATCTTGTATATGGTGGAGAGGCTTTGGATATCATCATGAGCCCTTTGCCACAGGATACTCAGCCTTGGACCTGTTCTTGTAGCCATAGTATTTATGTGGTGAGTCTAGTTGATTTTCTGGTCAGTGTTGAAGTGAGCTACTCAGTGATGGTGTTGTCATTGAATGTCAAGGGTGAGTGGTTAGATTCTCCAACATTGGATATGGTCATTGTCTGCCACTTTAGTGGTGCAAACCTTGCATGCCAATTATCAGCCCATGCCTGAATGTTCTTTAGATCTTACTGCATTGCTGGCATGAACTCCTTCAATTTATGAGGAGTTGAAAATGCAGTTGAACATTATATATTCATATGCAAGCTTCCCACATCAGACCATTATGGAAGGAAGGTCACTGATGAAACAGCTGAAGATGGCTGGGCCAAGCACATTACTCTGAGGAATCTCTGCATGTGTGACGTCCTGAGGCTGAGATCATTGACCTCCAACAACGACATCTATCTTTGTACAAGAATTCAACCAGAGGAATGCTTTCCCACATGTGCCCATTGATTTCAGTTTACCAGGGCTCCTCAATGTCAAATACTGTGATGAAATCTCACTTTACCTCTGATATTCAGCTCTTTGGTCCATGTATGCAAATTATTGAAGTGTTATGATAGTATTGTTGATGACTGACTGGTTCTATCACTTTATTGATAATTGAGCCTTGGACTGAATGGGTGGTAATTAGCCAGATGAGATTTGTTGCACTTTTTGTGAACAATATATACATACACAATTTTCCACATTGTCAAATGAATACCAGTGTAGGAACTGCACTGGAATATCTTGGCTTGAGGAGTGGCAGGTTATGAAATGCTAGTTGTCATTATTACAGTGGGAAATAATATTTGAATATAAGAATACAAGACTGTAATAACATAAGAAAATGAGGCAGGAGTAGGTCATCCAGTCCTTTGAGCTTGCTCTGCCTTTCATTGAGATTGTGACTGATCTTCTACCTTGGTGCCATTTTCCAGCACTATCCCCAATGAGCCTTCACAGCCCTCTGAGGTAGGGAATCCCAAAGGTTCACCGTCCTCTGAGCAAAGGCATTACTTCTCATCACAGTCCTAAATTGATGGCGGAGGACTCAGGAGGCGAAAGCTGAGGTTGGTCATCTACTTGACACCTCCAGTTGAATATGGTTGTGAAGGCTTTAACCTTGCTTTTAACACTCAGTTAATGGGCCCCAGTTTCACTGAGGGTGGTAATGTTCTTGGAGTTGTCTTCATACATTAGCTTTTTAATTGTCCACAAGAATATCATCTGCCTGTTGTAACTATTCTGTTACCCCACCAGGCATAAAGCTAAATGTAGAAAGGTGAATACAACCAGCAGCCAATGTTCTTACATACAGCATGTTGACATCAGTGAGAAAGATGAATTTCTCCGATAGGAAATGTGCTCTGCTATCTTTGTATTCCTCTGCTGAAGGCATAAATTCATGTTGGTGATAGTTACGTGGGTTCTGGCCTTGCACCTCCTTCAGATAATTTTATAGTGACAAATTATCCCCAGTCAATCAAGCCTATTGGCGGCATTAATATAGAAATTGAGATTGATTTTCTGCACGTAATATTGTATCCTGTACTTGTGTATTTTCTGTCAAAAACAATCTCGATTGATTGCAAGAAGTTATGATAGCATCTGTTGCAAATTGTATTTGCTGCAATCTTTAAGTAAACTATTTTAACTAAATTGATTTTGTTTGCTGTGAGCCTAGAAACGTACCTGTAACTCATTCGCTGACAGTATTATCAATAGTAGTCTGAACTGAAATGGGAAAAACTGAATAAAATGTACAATCAGCATAAAAATATGCAATCTGCATAAATGCAGTAAAGCACTGCTTTTTATTCAAAGGAATTTAACTTCCCATAACAAAAGAATCACAGTAGAATGATGGTAAAATTCTTAAAAACCGGAGATGGTGTTTTCAAGTGGGAATGGACTGAAATACATGCAGACTTTACCATTTTGTTTCCCTACAAGGCATGAAGCATTTTACATACTTAAACAGCACCACATGCATTGAAGTAATTGCACATGGTTTTTGAAATGTGATAGTGAGCTATTCAATGTACAGCTATCTAAAAGTAGAATCAAGAGAAACCATGGCTAACTGTAAACCTACTAAAATATTGTTTTATCTGTAACTTCAGTAACATAAATAAATGGCAAAAACATATTGTGATTTTCTCAGCTACATCTTTTTCGAATCAGCCTAGTATACATCAGGTCTTAGAGAACATTAAAATTCTTATATAATGGTGGTATAGACTTGAAAGGAATGACATACTAATTGTAAGTTGTTATGATTTTGAAAGTTTCTACTATGAATATATTAACCAAGAGCAGAATTATTCAACAAACTGCTGGAAATGTTTTCTTAATTATTGAATTAGTACAGTAGTACTTCTACATTGCACGGTGCTTTATCTACCGCTAGAAATAAAAAAAAGCATTGTATCAAGGGACTGATTTTACAATTATGAGTTATGTCTGGGGGAACTATTATGTTGGGGTCAGTGACTCAATATGCTGTTTAAACTGTGTGAGGAGTGTCCATTAGTACTATATGGCTGTACACAGTAGTGTGAATGGCAGAATGTGTTCAGAAATGAATGTAGAGAAAATTGTGGAAAAGAGGGACAGTATTAACTATTACAACTACACATCTTTTTGGATAAAGATTACCAGCATGTAGCAACAAGAACAAAGGTGTCCCAAATACTCAATCAAATAAAATATATGTTGAACAGTAGAATGAACTATTTGGACAGATGTTGAAAGTTTACCTAAGCAGATGAGTGTGAAAGAAAAAGAGCGAGATGAATAGGTAAATGAGTATGGCAAGAACATTTTAAATTGTGGGGCTTCAGAGACTAGCAGCATGGATACTGGTATTGGTGTAAGGCATTTAAAGAAATGTAAAAGAATGGAGAGTCAAAGGAGTGCAGATTTTGTGGGAGAAAATTTTAAAAACTGCAGAGTTCGAGGTACTGATTGAATGCTGGAATAAGTTACAGAAATATCAAATGGTTAAGCCACAAAGGAATTTAAGCAGTACAATGATAATTTTAAATTTAAGGCATTTTGCAGACTTGGAGCTTCTGTAGATCAATAAAGACGTAAATATGGGTTGCAAGCAATCGTGACTTGGTGTTGAAAAGGCTACACAGAACAGAGCTTTGAGTCAATTTTTACAAATGATGGAGATAGGAATCTGGTCAAATCTGACTGGAATAAACCATAATGGTGGAGTTAGGGATGGAAGTGGATAAGTGAATATCTTCAATAGAAATTGCTATGTGGGAGAATGTCCACGAGTATTGCATGATTATGCAATTGTTGGATGGTGCCCCAATATTACACTCACCTGCCCCACCAAGCACTTCTGTACCATCTGTGGAAGAGTTGGCAGTTCTAACATCAGCCTCAGTTGCCATCTCAGAACCCACAAAATCAGATTAGAAGAAAATCATCCTCAATCCTGAAGGACTGCCTGACAAAGAAGAAATAGAAGATTACAGTTATAAAGAAGTAGGCTTGGGTGAGTTGAACATAATTCCTGTAGGATTAGCATGTTTGATTCTGTTACACTCAAAAATGATCATTCAAAAGTAATCATTTTAGTTCAGTGAACAGTAAGTTCATGAATATTTAAGATCAGTTTTCTAAATTATGTTACACCTGTCCAGTTCTAGGAGTTCTGAATTTCCTATTTTGGGTTCTGCCCCTATCCTTTTATGTCCCTGCCTCTTCCAGTACCTCTAATCTAAAAGAACTGTGCAAATCTTTTGCTATTGCTCTCTCCTAAGATGTCCTTATGACTACAATTATAAGAAAAGGGAATGGAAACCCAGAATATACCCACATCTCTTTAACTCAGCAGTGATTTGGCTCTACCTATTTCAGGTGCAGACTCAGTTCAGTTCCTTCGCCCTCACTTGTGGGATTTTGAAAATTTATGATATTGTAAAGGGGATTAAGAACAAGTGCACCAATGCTGATATCTTTAGGCTGGAAGAGCCATTTTCAGGCCTAGACCAAAATTGATATTTGCCCTACTATGCACATGATAGCTTAGCACGTGGCATATGTAGTAACAAGAAAAAGCATATAATGCCCATTTGATGTTACATACAAATTTCTACCTGATACATGAGACTCTGTGTCAAGCTTTAGCTGAAAGGACTCCACCTGGCTGGGCCGCTGCCTGAAAGAGGCAAACCGTCCATCACTACTCATTGTATCCAGCACTGCCCCCACCCCACCCCTGTAGACAATGTGTTCAAATGTCTGATATTCCTCCCACTTGTTTGAAGGACTAGAGCCCTCTTCCAATTCACTGCATGACCCCACTCACTCATCTGCCTAAAACCCTTCAGGGGAGAAATTTGGTACAATTTTGTATCAGTGACTAGCCAACAAGAAATATTTAACTGAAAAGTATTCAAATCAGGAATCAGTTTGCAATGAAACCAAAGCAGAAGAGATGTGGATAGTGACTGAGCGGGAATAAGATTCAATGTTTAAGAAACCAGTTGTGGCAAACATACATGACTCTATCAGTATAGAATTTTGTTTTCATTTGGGAAGTATTTCATAATTTGATAATCACTTGCAAGATCAAAATGAAAGAATCTAATTTCATTTGAGCAGAGGAGATTTGAGAACTAATCAGAGCTGGATTACACATTCAATATAGTCCCTATGAGAGATTATTTGAAAAGTTGTGGTTTGGGTAATGGTAAGTTATAAGTGGTTAACAGTTGTCAGGAAAGGAATGAATTATCTTACAGGGAAAGGCAGTGATACGGCTCAGAAAGCAAGGGTACACACACAAAGGATAGATTAACCTAGGGAGAATGATTGTGCCTTACTACAGGATGTCTGGTTTCAAGAGAGCAGTGGAAACTTACAAAAGGAAATAGTGAGCTTTAGACTAGGATTGTGACAGTTTAGAGAGGAAATTGGAGAAGGGCATTAATTTATATAAATATCTGATCCAATCAAAAATAGTTATTCTATCCATCACAGGTGGAAAAAGTTCCAGTTATAATGACTTTCACTACAAATGTATGCATTATCTCTTACTTGTAGCAATGTTTGTTCCTTGTATGTACTTAAAGTGTAACGTGTGAGAGATGAGAGCCTTGAAAGGCTTCATAACTGAACACCAGCCATTTTAAAACTTTGATTTATTTCTTGGTGAGGGTGGATTTTTTCATTGTGACTTGTTTTTTCCAATGTAGTGGTGTTATTTAATGATGACCAATGACCTTTCACCAAAGTGAATGTAATGGATATGAATATTTAGAAAGAGTTTACTAAGATGTTTCACAAAATATTTGTTCCGATACAAAATGAAAAGGAACAACATGTATAGGGTGTTGTTTGATGGATATGAAACTCTGATTAAAGTGGTGTTATTTGGATTAGGTCCATGTCACCTTTGATCCTTGATTCAAATTAATTAGGACTTTGGCAGAACTGGCAAAATGTCTAAATTGACTGTTAATATTGAGCCAAATTGTGGTGGCTGTGGCTAGTGTTCCAAATGAAAACACAAGTATTCAGCTATACCAGATAAGTAAGGCCCAGCCTTACCAGGATCAGAGCAGAGGGACAAATGCCAAATCATTTGTCACCGTATTTCATTACTGCACTCCACTTGGAGTCCAGTGGCTGATTCTGATATGTTGGCCTTCCCAGCTCTAGTACCTTACACAGCCAGACATAGCATAGGATCATAATCTCCATTTATTCTGACCAGAGCTATTTTTAACCTCTTAAGAACCCTTATAGACTTTGACAGGAAGTTGTCAAAGGCAGTCAAGGCTGAAGTGGTAAGTAGATGAAACCTAGTTGTGTTGCAGTTTAACCACACCTTGCCAGATGCCTCCTATGTAGTTGGGGGTGTAGGATAATCAATTTTATTTGGACCCATGCATCCAGTAAGTGTGGGTGGATGTGGACCATGGGCAGCAGGCCAAAACCAATCTGATTTGACCCATTAAAGTCAGAAATTAGGTAAACAAAGAAGAAAGTAGCAATAAAAAAACTTCAAGGAAACATGGGTAGGCTGGCAAAAATGCTCAGCTGGTGCCAGATGTATTTTAATATGGATACACATATTTCAGGAGATAATGCACGGTAAGGGAATGTATGCTTAATGGAAACACATGAAGATATATGGTGAACAGAGGCCATGGGTCAAGGTACATAATACACTGAAAGTGCAAAATATAAATTCAAAGCAAAATCTGAAATGTTGAGCTTCATAACAAGGAACCAAGAGTACATGAACCTATTTGGCTTAGTGCCAAAAGTTTATTTGACAATGGAACTATCAAGAAATGTACATTGTTTGAGGTACTGTATAAATTTAATCATAAACTATTGTTGAGGCCTTAGTTAATGTTCTTTTGTGTTCCTTATCATGGAAAGAATATTGTATTTTTTTACTCCTTGGCATCAGGTGAAACTGACCCATCAAAGGCCATTATACCCTTTTCTCATTGTATACTTTTCTCTGGATATTTAACTCAGAGCTGGCCAAATGTTAAAGGGAAAAGACAGACTAGTAAGATTAGTTTTAGTTTGTTTCTAATAAGGTGCTGGGCAAAAAGCCATTGGCTAAATTTTTTTTGTCTGTGCACTAAACTTCCAGAAGTACATTAATGATATCATAACGTTTTAACAAAACCTTGTATAAATGCCCATATTTCCTGCATAGCACAGAAAGAGGATATTTTGACCCATTGAGTCTAAGCTGGTTCACAGAGTAATCCCATTCTCCACTAATTTCACCTGTAACCTATCCTTCCCACAATCCCATCAATTACCCCCCAAATCTACCACTCATGAGGGACAATTTACAATGGCCAATTTTCCCATCAAAAGTACTTAAATTGGTTTAAAATAAATAGTGATGCCCTAAGTTTGTTGGAAGTGCAAAATAAATGTTAATCTTTCTTTTCTTTATTCTGTCTCCAGTCTGCATCATCACTCAGTAATTGATGTTCTATCTCAACCCCACTTTGTCACCCTACCCCAGGTCCTATGATTCCTTCAAACAAATGTCAGACTCCATAATGTACATCTAAAAATTTGTCTCTGATTAGAATGTGTAAATGCAATGTAGGTGGCTTCAGCACGCTCCACTCTCAGTGGAATGAATTTCGGAGGTGGTGTAGAATGTGCTGCCATAACTACATGGCACATTTATTGCTAGCATCCAATATTTGGAATGAACTTCAAAGCAGTTGTCTCTGCAACATTACATATGTGCACACTTAGAGTCATAGAGTTATACACCACGGAAACAGGCCCTTCGGCCCAACTGGTCCATGCCGACCAAGATGTCCCATCCAAGCTTGTCCCATTTGCCAGCGTTTGGCCCATAACCTTACAAACCGTTCCAATCCATGTACCTGCTTTTTAAAATGTGTTATTGTACCTGCCTTCACCACTTCCTTCGGCAGTTCATTCCACATAGATACCACCCTTTGTGTTTTAAAAGAAAAGGTTGCCTCTCAAGTTCCTATTAAATCTTTCCTCTCTCACCTATTCCCTCTTGTTCTTGATTTCCCAACCCTGGGAAAAAGACTGAGTGCTTTCACCTTATCTATGCCCCTCATGATTTTGTACACCTCTTTACGATCACCTCTCAGTCTCCTACGCTCAAAGGAATAAAGCCTGTCTAGCTTGTCCAACCTCGCTCTTTAACTCAGTCCCTCAAGTCCTGGCAACATCCTCGTAAATCTTTTCTGCACTCTTTCCAGTTAAATAACATCTTTCCTATAGCAGGGCTATCAAAACTGAACACAATACTCGAAGTGCAGCCTCATCAGCATCCTGTGCAACTGCACCATAACCTCCCAACTTTTATACTCGATGCCCTGACTTATGAATGCCAGTGTGCCAAAAGCTGTCTACACCACCCTGTCTACCTGTGTCTCCACTTTCAATGAACCATGTACTTGTACTCTAAGGTCCCTCTGTTCTACAACATTCCCCAGGGCCCTGCCGTTCACTGTGAAAGTTCTATCTGGATTTGACTTTCCAAAATGCAACTCTTCACACTTATCCAAATTAAACTCCATTTGCCATTCCTTGGCCCATTTCTATAATCTTTGCCTCCAGTTTTCAGTATTTTACCAATAATGTCAAGCATTAGAACTGCATTAAATGTCTTTTGGAAAATGTTTAACCAATAAACTAATCAATAACTGAAATGTGTAAGAATGGAAATTTGGGTTTGGAACCGAGAATGGGGGAGAAAAGTACAATGAGAGGTAGATGGCTTAGCACCTGTTCAGCAGCAGTCACCAACATTATATCCATTATACTATCAGCACATCTCCTGCTCCACCAGGGGCGCCAACACCCTTGACCACTGCTATACAACTTTCTGAGCCTTCCGAGCCACCCCTCATCCTCACTTTGGGAAATCAGACCACCAGGCTGTGCTCCTTCTCCCTACGTACAAACTGAAATGGGAGGATCTGGTACGGAGAGTCGTGCAGTGCTGGTCTGAGGAAGCAGATGAGCTCCTACGTGACTGCTTTGAGACAGTGGATTGGTCCATGTTCAAAGACTCAGCTGCCAGCCTTGATGAGTATGTCACCACCATCACAGACTTTATCAGCAAGTGTGTGGAAGACTGTGTACCAAAGAAGACAATACGGGTGTTCCCAAACATTGATGAACTGGGAGATCCACTCCCTACTGAAGGAGAGGACTGCTGCACACAAATCTGGCGATCCTGATCTGCACAAGAAATTGAGGTATGACCTTCGGAAAACTGTCAGGGAGGCCAAGAGGCAAGGTAGAGTCCATGACCAGCTGTCAGTTATGGCAGGGCTTACGTGCCATAACAGGCTACAAGACGAAGTTGGGCTGCATAGCTAACAACAGCGCATCCCTTCCTGATGAACTTAATGCATTCTATGCACGTTTTGAACAAAAGGGAAGTGGATTGTCACCATCCACCCTGACAGCCACCAACGTAGCTGAACCTGTGATCACAGTGGAGGACGTAAGATCAGTCTTCCAGAGAGTGAACACGAGGAAAGCACCTAGTTCAGATGGTGTCCCTGGCCGTGTTCTCAGATCTTGTGCTGATCAGCTGGCAGAAGTATTTGCGGACATATTCAACCTCTCCCTGCTTCAATCTCAGGTTCCCTCCTGTTTTAAGAAGACCACTATCATTCCCGGTACCGAAGAAAAGCAAGGTAACGTGCCTCAATGACTACCGACCAGTGGCTCTGACGTCCACCATCATGAAGTGCTTTGAGAGGTTGGTCATGGTACGCATCAACTCCAGCCTCCCAGACAACCTGGACCCATTGCAATTCGCCTATCGCCAAAACAGGTCTACAGTGGATGCCATCTCCCTGGCCCTACACTCAGCTCTGGAGCATCTGGACAGTAAAGACACCTACGTTAGACTATTGTTTATTGACTACAGCTCTGCCTTCAATACAATAATCCCAAGCAAGCTTGTTACCAAACTCGGAGACCTAGGACTCAACACCTCCCTCTGTAACTGGATCCTTGACTTTCTAACAAACAGACTGCAATCAGTGAGGATAGGCAGCAATACCTCCGGCACGATTATACTCAACACTGGTGCCCCACAAGGCTGCGTCCTCAGCCCTCTACTCTACTCCCTATACACTCATGACTGTGTGGCCAGATTCTGCTCTAACTCCATCCACAAGTTTGCAGGTGATACCACCGTTGTAGGCCGTATCTCAAACAGCAATGAGTCAGAGTACAGGAAGGAGATAGAGACCTTAGTGGAATGGTGTCATGACAACAACCTTTCCCTCAATGTCAACAAAACAAAAGAGCTGGTCATTGACTTCAGGAAAGGGGGCAGTGTACATGCACCTGTCTACATCAATGGTGCTGAGGTCGAGAGGATTGAGAGCTTCAAGTTCCTGGGAGTGAACATCACCAACAGCCTGTCCTGGTCAAATCACGTAGATGCCACGGCCAAGAAAGCTCACCAGCGCCTCCACTTCCTCAGGAGGCTAAAGAAATTTAGTTTGTCCCCTATGATTCTCACCAACTTTTACCGATTGCACCACAGAAAGCATCCTATCTGGATGTATCACAGTTTGGTACAGCAACTGCTCTGCCCAGGACCGCAAGAAACTGCAGAGAGTTGTGGACACAGCCCAGCGCATCACGGACACCAGCCTCCCCTCCTTGGACTCTTTACCTCTCGTTATCTTGGTGAAGCAGCCAGCATAATCAAAGACCCCACCCACCCGGGACATTCTCTCTTCTCTCCTCTTCCATCGGGTAGAAGATACAGGTGCCTGAGGGCACGTACCACCAGACTTAAGGACAGCTTCTACCCCTCTGTGATAAGACTATTGAATGGTTCCTTTATACATTGAGTTGGACTCTGACCTCACAATCTACCTTGTTGTGACCTTGCACCTTATTGCACTGCACTTTCTCTGTAGCTATGACACTTTTCTCTGTACTGTTATTGTTTTACCTGTACTACATCAATGCACTTTGTACTAATTCAATGTAACTGCACCGTGTAATGAATTGACCTGTACGATCGGTTTGTAAGACAAGCTTTTCACTGTACCTCGGTACAAGTGACAATAATAAACCAATACCAATACCATTTTTTATTGGATGGAAATAAAATGATTTGTAAATAAAGTTTAAACATATAGAGTTTAAAGATCAAAAGTCCCAACATTTATACATTGATCCCCTTTTAGTAACTTTGAAATTTTATTTCAAGCTCTTAGTCTCTCCAGAAGTCTGGATTTATACTTGATGTGAGCAAAAATCTGTGCATTCCCAATATAAGCCCACCAGGAATGTAATAATCGGGCTGGAATTTCACTGGCGCCCTTACTTTACCTGTGGTTTTTGTGGAAAGCTGCTTGTGGTAGAAACTTTATGCTTTCTAAAGGATTGATAACTTCATAAATTATAATACCGTGTTCCTCTTGCAGTGATGTGAAAAATTAACATGATTTTATTCTTGAGAATCTTCTCAGTTCTTTGAATAAATATAGTTAGCATAAAAGAGGAGAATTTGATGTCCCTAAACAAATGTGAATGTTTTGATAAT
Organism: Pristis pectinata; assembly: GCF_009764475.1. NCBI lineage: Eukaryota > Metazoa > Chordata > Chondrichthyes > Rhinopristiformes > Pristidae > Pristis > Pristis pectinata. Next base: position 42,328,082 of record NC_067405.1, read on the forward strand.
AGAAATTAATTTGCCCTGATGCAAGGTTTTGACCCAAAATGTCAACAAATTCCTTTCCTCCCATAGATAATGCTTAACTTGCTGAGTTCCTCCCCCAGATTGTTTTTTGAATTAATTTGTCCTTTTGTGAATTGTGGTTTGTAATTAATTAATGGATGCATTGCTGGTTTGCACTTTCCCTGCCACAGGAGTCCACAGAATTTTGGATAACTGGTGTAACATCGTGCCATGTATTATTGTTTTTAAGTTGGAATGGAATAACAACAGATTTGAAAACTGCAGATGTAGTGTCCCTTATTCAGAAAGAAGAAATCGAGAAACTTTAGCCAGTTAGCTGTGGGCTATTATTGAGAAAGTGCTGGAATCCATTATTATTAAGAAGCAGTAGCAGGATATTGAGACAATTATAGTGCAATCAAGCAAAGTCAACGGCCTTATCAGTGGGAAATCATGTTTAACAAATTTATTAAATTTCTTTGCGGATGTAATGAGCAGGGTGGATTAAAAGGGAACCAGTAAATCTGTATTTGGATTTCCAAAAGGTATTCAGTTAGGTGCCGCCTAAAAGCTTATTGTACAACCTGTGAGGAACCTGTGGAGGCAGAGCCATTAAGTATGTTCAAGGACAAGATGAACATATTTTAATCAAGTGCACAAGGGAACAGGCAGAACTGTGGAAGATCAGGTCAGCTATGATCTTATGGAATGCTAGAACAGGCTCATGGGACCATAAAGCCTCCTGTTTCTTATGTTCTTCTGTAATGAAAATGAATACATATAAAATAAAGATTTCCTGTTCACGATTTTCACAGACAACAATAGTACATAATATGCACTACTTAACAAAAGTACAATTTGACTTTATCAAGCAATATAAACAAGTCATCTTGATCTAATCACCTGAAACAACATAAACCTTCCTACTCACTGTGAGCAGTGCCACAGAAAATCTACTGGTGTTTTATAACAATTATGAGGATCCAATGAAAGATGAGATTAAGCCATTCATGTGTAGACCATGGCTGTACCTGTAAAGAAAATAAAATGGCAGCATCCCAACATCGAAGCAAAAAGAGCCCTGCAGTAAATTATGCTTAACCACTCTACACAGTTGTGTGATTGCTGAGCTGTGCAGGACAGGGAAAATTAAGGTTAAAAGTTCTGTTATAAGAACACATTGGAGGAAACCCTTAAAGCCAAAATCCCTGGCCTCCAGGGAGGTGTTGCTGGAGAGATTTAAAATGAAGAGTAAGAAAGTGCTTGGATAATGATTTTGTTATGAATTCTACACCTAGAAGATGTGTTTGCAATCTGGAATACAAAATCTGTTTGGAGGTACTGTATATTGGAAACTTGCCAGTTTTCTTGTTGGGGAGAAAATCACAAGTTTTATCAGACTTCTCGATTTCTCAATGACTGTCCACTACCTACTGCCAATCTCCATTCTTACCCCCATATTACTATTAATAAAAGAATTCAAAGGCAGCCAGGATTTTCATGCATTACACCATTACTGCAGGTGATCTTAGAGAGGTGGGCAGATTATGCTGCTGCTAAAGTGTCTGCCCCAACTGTGTCTATCCCTATGATAATTAGTTTATTATTATTGGCACATTTACTGAGAAACAGTGGAAAAACTTTTTTTTAGTGTGCCATCCAAACCGATCATTCCATACATAAGTACATGGAGGTAGTAAAAAAGAAAAACAATGAAGAATATTGTGTTACAGAGAAAGAGCAGTGCAGGTAGACAAATAAAGAGCAATGGCCATGATGAGAGATTGGGAGATCAGGAGTTAGAGAAGTCTGTTTGAGAGTCTGATAACAGCGGGATAGAAGCTGTCCTTGAGCCTGATATTGTGTTCTCAAGCTTTTATATCTTCTGCCCTACGGGTGAGGGGAGAAGAGAAGATGACTGGGGTGGGAGGGGTCCTTGATTATTTTGGCTGTTTTCAGAAAGCACTGGAAAGTTTAGACTGAATCAAAGAAGGGGAGGCTGGTTTGTGTGATGGACTGGGCAGTGTTCACAACTCTCTGCAACTTCTTGCAGTCTTAGGCAGAGCAGTTGCCATACCAAGCTGTGATGCATCTGGATAGGACGATTATTATGTGGTGTCTAAAAATTGGTAAGAGTCATCGGGGACATGCCGAATTTCCTTAGCCTTCTGAGGAAGTAGAGGTGTTGGCGTGCTTCCTTGGATGTTGCATCCACAGGACGGATTATTGGTGATATTTACACTGAGGAACTTGAAGATCTTATCCATCTCCACCTCAGCACCACTGATACAGACAGGGGTGTGTACTTCACCCTGCTTCCTGAAGTCAATGACTAGCTCCTTCATTTTGCTGACATTGAGGGAAAGATTGTTGTCTTGACATCATGCCACTAGGCTCACTATCTCCTTCCTGTACTCTGTATTGTCCTTGTTTGAGATCTGGCCCATTATGATAGTGTCATCTGCAAGCTTGTAAATGGAGTTAGAGCAGAATTTGCTATGTGTGGCATGCATTTCCATTTTGGCAGGGCTTTTGAAATTTATGATCTGTTATTTTTAAAGGATAAACTCCTCAGTATAATGACAAAGTAGCAAATCTGTTTATCCCTTGTTTTCATGCAATTTATGTTAATCGTTAACATTGTTTGTCTTTTGTGTGTAAGGTATTTGAATTATTTAAATAAATGTGATCCATTTTTTGTCTGCAGCCATTCACTAGATTCATGGCTTTTAATAACATGGATTGTCATAATTTTTTTTCTTTATAGTAACTGCTTCTGGTCGATTAATGCTGACTGAAGCTAGTGAAACTACTAAATTGAATAGCCGACACGTGATTTAATAGCCAAATTGTAATAATGAACAATCACAGGATAGGATGACATGGAGGATAAGCATTTACTGGAAAAGTAGCAAAGATTCACTCTAAGCTTTGACTCTGGCTGCTCTTAACTTGTGTGTATTAACATGGGGGGTAATGAGCTGTTTTCAAAGACTATCATATTTTTGTCTGCATTCACACGTCAAAGTTGAATTTATTGTCATATGCACAAGTACATGTATGCACAGGTGCAATGAAAAACTTAGTTGTAGCAGCATCACAGGCACATAGCATTAGATAAGCAGCATTTACAAGTAAAACATAAATTACACGTAAGTAATTTTTACAAGAAAGAAGACAGGACAAAAAAAAGTCCATTATAGTGCAGTGATCAAAGTGTTGATCTTCAGCAAAGATCAAGTAAAAATAAATAATCTATTTGATCATAGTGTTGCTAAACTGTAGTGTCACGTACCAGCAACAAAAGAAACTCACCGAGTCATGTATAAGTGTTAAAAACTATTTTATTAATAACTACTTATGATAATAAGAAAGAATAAAAGTAAAAATGTTAGAATGTTAGAAGTAAAAATGTTAGATCTTAAACATTAACCCCAAAAACTAAACTCGAAGTGTGTGTGTGGCAAATTCCCAAACTCGAAGTCCAGGAATAGTTCTCAAAGTTCAGTTCAGCAAGCCGTAAGGTGAAATGTGAGCAAAGGCTTCTGCAAAACCACCGTTGACTGAAGAGGAAATGTAGAGAGAAAATAGAGAGTAATTACGAAATCCATATGTTCCACGATGGAACTCATATGACACCTCAATCACTGACGATCTCCATTCCTTTGTTCCGAAGTATCTGCCACCCCAAAAGGCATTCGTGACGTGG